>NW_028125062.1:0-131826 GCF_965194825.1 Balaenoptera physalus
AGAGTGCCCTGTGCCTGTCCCAACACCAACAGCTAGTCTCTCATTGGTTCCCCATCTTCCCATTCATCCTCAGGACAAATTGCAACCTGTACGGAACAGGAGGTTAAAGGTGCTGATGCTCCAAGTAGGGAGATTGCTAGTAAAGTGGCTGCAATGGCGAACCCGAGCACAAGGAGATGAGAAATGAGGTGCGTTTTAGAAACCTTTCCCCATCACACGGTGTACCATATTCTGGGTTTCTATGCATGTTTTCGATGTAGGAAGATGCCCTTGAACCTGGAGATTTGGGACCCATGGGATGGGTACCACGCAGTATTACTTTAAAGGGTCTGCGTTTACTCACCCAACCTCACCAAACCTCTCAGCCCCAAGAGTGTCCACCCTTATGTCTCATCCAGCTGTGGGTCTAGATATGGTCAATCCAGGTTCCATCACAGCCCCTGAACGAATTGTGTAAGAATTTCTCTCTCTTTCACTGTCTTTGTTTCATGGGGTTTTAAAAGTAATTTATTTTTAGAATGGGGTTTAGCTGCTTTTCACTGCTGTGTTTATGCCGCTTTACACCCACTTCACACACTAACAGAGAGATTTCAATACATAGGTTTTAAGATTATTACTAGTCAGATATATCCTTGTGTGGTGAATAGGGGGTGTTGAGTCCAGTTCCCTGAGCAAGGAGTAGGTCTTGTCTATTACATATTGGGTTTATGGAACGGTATCTCAGCTCATTTGAAACCCTTGTTTTATGTATCACCCCACCTCACCTTTCCTGTTAAGCAGCCATAGTGTGTTTTCTGCATGTGTGACTCTGTTCTGTTTTGTAATTCAGTTCAAGTGTAACGGTGTTTACTTTCCCTGTATAAGTGATATCTTATGAGAAGTGTCCTTTTCTGTGTGACTTATTTCCCTTAGAATCGTCGTACCTAAATCCACTCATCATGCTGCTACTTGCCTTAGGACATTGATTTCATGGCTGAGTGATATTCCATTGTACATAAGGACCACCACTTATTTATCCATTTTTATCTTTCCTGGGATATTTAAGGTGGAATGAAGTGGAGGTCCTTGGCAACAGAGAAGCCCTAAACTTTGGTGTTCCTGTGTCTTGCTGATTTTTAACTTTCCCAATTTATACCCCCATGCATGGAAGTGCCCTATGCTCTCTAAGCTGTGTTTTTTAGATGTTTCAGGACTCACTGTACCCTTCTCCAGAGTGGCTGTTGGCAATTTACATCCCGCCCATCAGCGTAGCAAGGCTCCCATTTCTCCATGGCCTGTCCTGCATTTCTGGTTTTGACCCTTTTTCAGCATGGCCCATTTGACCGATGGGAAGCGAGACTTCTTTGTAGCGCTGATTTGCCTTTCCAGGTTGCTTGGTTGGCCAAAAAGGGCGTATGCGTTTTTTCCTGAATATATTCAGGAAAAAACGCATACGCCCTTTTTGGCCAAGGGCATCATTATCAATGTTTTGCCGCTTTTCATGTGCTTTAAAGGCGATTCGTATCTACCTCCTGAAATCTGTTTCCTGCAATTCTGCCTTGATTTCAAATCCTCTTTTTTGCCTTCCCTCAATATATTTGTGGACGAGAGTTATCATTTATAACTCTGCAGGTTTGTGAATTGCAGTGCCCTGAAGCTCCATTTTACAACTCGCTTTTTGGGAGCTGGCCGTAAAAGCGCAGGATGGCTTCAGGCCCTGTTCTCGTTCCAGGGGGCAGGCTGAGCCTGTGGTTAATTCTTCTTCCTGATGGGAAAATAGAGTGCCCTGTGCCTGTCCCAACACCAACAGCTAGTCTCTCATTGGTTCCCCATCTTCCCATTCATCCTCAGGACAAATTGCAACCTGTACGGAACAGGAGGTTAAAGGTGCTGATGCTCCAAGTAGGGAGATTGCTAGTAAAGTGGCTGCAATGGCGAACCCGAGCACAAGGAGATGAGAAATGAGGTGCGTTTTAGAAACCTTTCCCCATCACACGGTGTACCATATTCTGGGTTTCTATGCATGTTTTCGATGTAGGAAGATGCCCTTGAACCTGGAGATTTGGGACCCATGGGATGGGTACCACGCAGTATTACTTTAAAGGGTCTGCGTTTACTCACCCAACCTCACCAAACCTCTCAGCCCCAAGAGTGTCCACCCTTATGTCTCATCCAGCTGTGGGTCTAGATATGGTCAATCCAGGTTCCATCACAGCCCCTGAACGAATTGTGTAAGAATTTCTCTCTCTTTCACTGTCTTTGTTTCATGGGGTTTTAAAAGTAATTTATTTTTAGAATGGGGTTTAGCTGCTTTTCACTGCTGTGTTTATGCCGCTTTACACCCACTTCACACACTAACAGAGAGATTTCAATACATAGGTTTTAAGATTATTACTAGTCAGATATATCCTTGTGTGGTGAATAGGGGGTGTTGAGTCCAGTTCCCTGAGCAAGGAGTAGGTCTTGTCTATTACATATTGGGTTTATGGAACGGTATCTCAGCTCATTTGAAACCCTTGTTTTATGTATCACCCCACCTCACCTTTCCTGTTAAGCAGCCATAGTGTGTTTTCTGCATGTGTGACTCTGTTCTGTTTTGTAATTCAGTTCAAGTGTAACGGTGTTTACTTTCCCTGTATAAGTGATATCTTATGAGAAGTGTCCTTTTCTGTGTGACTTATTTCCCTTAGAATCGTCGTACCTAAATCCACTCATCATGCTGCTACTTGCCTTAGGACATTGATTTCATGGCTGAGTGATATTCCATTGTACATAAGGACCACCACTTATTTATCCATTTTTATCTTTCCTGGGATATTTAAGGTGGAATGAAGTGGAGGTCCTTGGCAACAGAGAAGCCCTAAACTTTGGTGTTCCTGTGTCTTGCTGATTTTTAACTTTCCCAATTTATACCCCCATGCATGGAAGTGCCCTATGCTCTCTAAGCTGTGTTTTTTAGATGTTTCAGGACTCACTGTACCCTTCTCCAGAGTGGCTGTTGGCAATTTACATCCCGCCCATCAGCGTAGCAAGGCTCCCATTTCTCCATGGCCTGTCCTGCATTTCTGGTTTTGACCCTTTTTTCAGCATGGCCCATTTGACCGATGGGAAGCGAGACTTCTTTGTAGCGCTGATTTGCCTTTCCAGGTTGCTTGGTTGGCCAAAAAGGGCGTATGCGTTTTTTCCTGAATATATTCAGGAAAAACGCATAGGCCCTTTTTGGCCAAGGGCATCATTATCAATGTTTTGCCGCTTTTCATGTGCTTTAAAGGCGATTCGTATCTACCTCCTGAAATCTGTTTTCTGCAATTCTGCCTTGATTTCAAATCCTCTTTTTTGCCTTCCCTCAATATATTTGTGGACGAGAGTTATCATTTATAACTCTGCAGGTTTGTGAATTGCAGTGCCCTGAAGCTCCATTTTACAACTCGCTTTTTGGGAGCTGGCCGTAAAAGCGCAGGATGGCTTCAGGCCCTGTTCTCGTTCCAGGGGGCAGGCTGAGCCTGTGGTTAATTCTTCTTCCTGATGGGAAAATAGAGTGCCCTGTGCCTGTCCCAACACCAACAGCTAGTCTCTCATTGGTTCCCCATCTTCCCATTCATCCTCAGGACAAATTGCAACCTGTACGGAACAGGAGGTTAAAGGTGCTGATGCTCCAAGTAGGGAGATTGCTAGTAAAGTGGCTGCAATGGCGAACCCGAGCACAAGGAGATGAGAAATGAGGTGCGTTTTAGAAACCTTTCCCCATCACACGGTGTACCATATTCTGGGTTTCTATGCATGTTTTCGATGTAGGAAGATGCCCTTGAACCTGGAGATTTGGGACCCATGGGATGGGTACCACGCAGTATTACTTTAAAGGGTCTGCGTTTACTCACCCAACCTCACCAAACCTCTCAGCCCCAAGAGTGTCCACCCTTATGTCTCATCCAGCTGTGGGTCTAGATATGGTCAATCCAGGTTCCATCACAGCCCCTGAACGAATTGTGTAAGAATTTCTCTCTCTTTCACTGTCTTTGTTTCATGGGGTTTTAAAGTAATTTATTTTTAGAATGGGGTTTAGCTGCTTTTCACTGCTGTGTTTATGCCGCTTTACACCCACTTCACACACTAACAGAGAGATTTCAATACATAGGTTTTAAGATTATTACTAGTCAGATATATCCTTGTGTGGTGAATAGGGGGTGTTGAGTCCAGTTCCCTGAGCAAGGAGTAGGTCTTGTCTATTACATATTGGGTTTATGGAACGGTATCTCAGCTCATTTGAAACCCTTGTTTTATGTATCACCCCACCTCACCTTTCCTGTTAAGCAGCCATAGTGTGTTTTCTGCATGTGTGACTCTGTTCTGTTTTGTAATTCAGTTCAAGTGTAACGGTTTTTACTTTCCCTGTATAAGTGATATCTTATGAGAAGTGTCCTTTTCTGTGTGACTTATTTCCCTTAGAATCGTCGTACCTAAATCCACTCATCATGCTGCTACTTGCCTTAGGACATTGATTTCATGGCTGAGTGATATTCCATTGTACATAAGGACCACCACTTATTTATCCATTTTTATCTTTCCTGGGATATTTAAGGTGGAATGAAGTGGAGGTCCTTGGCAACAGAGAAGCCCTAAACTTTGGTGTTCCTGTGTCTTGCTGATTTTTAACTTTCCCAATTTATACCCCCATGCATGGAAGTGCCCTATGCTCTCTAAGCTGTGTTTTTTAGATGTTTCAGGACTCACTGTACCCTTCTCCAGAGTGGCTGTTGGCAATTTACATCCCGCCCATCAGCGTAGCAAGGCTCCCATTTCTCCATGGCCTGTCCTGCATTTCTGGTTTTGACCCTTTTTTCAGCATGGCCCATTTGACCGATGGGAAGCGAGACTTCTTTGTAGCGCTGATTTGCCTTTCCAGGTTGCTTGGTTGGCCAAAAAGGGCGTATGCGTTTTTTCCTGAATATATTCAGGAAAAAACGCATACGCCCTTTTTGGCCAAGGGCATCATTATCAATGTTTTGCCGCTTTTCATGTGCTTTAAAGGCGATTCGTATCTACCTCCTGAAATCTGTTTCCTGCAATTCTGCCTTGATTTCAAATCCTCTTTTTTGCCTTCCCTCAATATATTTGTGGACGAGAGTTATCATTTATAACTCTGCAGGTTTGTGAATTGCAGTGCCCTGAAGCTCCATTTTACAACTCGCTTTTTGGGAGCTGGCCGTAAAAGCGCAGGATGGCTTCAGGCCCTGTTCTCGTTCCAGGGGGCAGGCTGAGCCTGTGGTTAATTCTTCTTCCTGATGGGAAAATAGAGTGCCCTGTGCCTGTCCCAACACCAACAGCTAGTCTCTCATTGGTTCCCCATCTTCCCATTCATCCTCAGGACAAATTGCAACCTGTACGGAACAGGAGGTTAAAGGTGCTGATGCTCCAAGTAGGGAGATTGCTAGTAAAGTGGCTGCAATGGCGAACCCGAGCACAAGGAGATGAGAAATGAGGTGCGTTTTAGAAACCTTTCCCCATCACACGGTGTACCATATTCTGGGTTTCTATGCATGTTTTCGATGTAGGAAGATGCCCTTGAACCTGGAGATTTGGGACCCATGGGATGGGTACCACGCAGTATTACTTTAAAGGGTCTGCGTTTACTCACCCAACCTCACCAAACCTCTCAGCCCCAAGAGTGTCCACCCTTATGTCTCATCCAGCTGTGGGTCTAGATATGGTCAATCCAGGTTCCATCACAGCCCCTGAACGAATTGTGTAAGAATTTCTCTCTCTTTCACTGTCTTTGTTTCATGGGGTTTTAAAAGTAATTTATTTTTAGAATGGGGTTTAGCTGCTTTTCACTGCTGTGTTTATGCCGCTTTACACCCACTTCACACACTAACAGAGAGATTTCAATACATAGGTTTTAAGATTATTACTAGTCAGATATATCCTTGTGTGGTGAATAGGGGGTGTTGAGTCCAGTTCCCTGAGCAAGGAGTAGGTCTTGTCTATTACATATTGGGTTTATGGAACGGTATCTCAGCTCATTTGAAACCCTTGTTTTATGTATCACCCCACCTCACCTTTCCTGTTAAGCAGCCATAGTGTGTTTTCTGCATGTGTGACTCTGTTCTGTTTTGTAATTCAGTTCAAGTGTAACGGTTTTTACTTTCCCTGTATAAGTGATATCTTATGAGAAGTGTCCTTTTCTGTGTGACTTATTTCCCTTAGAATCGTCGTACCTAAATCCACTCATCATGCTGCTACTTGCCTTAGGACATTGATTTCATGGCTGAGTGATATTCCATTGTACATAAGGACCACCACTTATTTATCCATTTTTATCTTTCCTGGGATATTTAAGGTGGAATGAAGTGGAGGTCCTTGGCAACAGAGAAGCCCTAAACTTTGGTGTTCCTGTGTCTTGCTGATTTTTAACTTTCCCAATTTATACCCCCATGCATGGAAGTGCCCTATGCTCTCTAAGCTGTGTTTTTTAGATGTTTCAGGACTCACTGTACCCTTCTCCAGAGTGGCTGTTGGCAATTTACATCCCGCCCATCAGCGTAGCAAGGCTCCCATTTCTCCATGGCCTGTCCTGCATTTCTGGTTTTGACCCTTTTTTCAGCATGGCCCATTTGACCGATGGGAAGCGAGACTTCTTTGTAGCGCTGATTTGCCTTTCCAGGTTGCTTGGTTGGCCAAAAAGGGCGTATGCGTTTTTTCCTGAATATATTCAGGAAAAAACGCATACGCCCTTTTTGGCCAAGGGCATCATTATCAATGTTTTGCCGCTTTTCATGTGCTTTAAAGGCGATTCGTATCTACCTCCTGAAATCTGTTTCCTGCAATTCTGCCTTGATTTCAAATCCTCTTTTTTGCCTTCCCTCAATATATTTGTGGACGAGAGTTATCATTTATAACTCTGCAGGTTTGTGAATTGCAGTGCCCTGAAGCTCCATTTTACAACTCGCTTTTTGGGAGCTGGCCGTAAAAGCGCAGGATGGCTTCAGGCCCTGTTCTCGTTCCAGGGGGCAGGCTGAGCCTGTGGTTAATTCTTCTTCCTGATGGGAAAATAGAGTGCCCTGTGCCTGTCCCAACACCAACAGCTAGTCTCTCATTGGTTCCCCATCTTCCCATTCATCCTCAGGACAAATTGCAACCTGTACGGAACAGGAGGTTAAAGGTGCTGATGCTCCAAGTAGGGAGATTGCTAGTAAAGTGGCTGCAATGGCGAACCCGAGCACAAGGAGATGAGAAATGAGGTGCGTTTTAGAAACCTTTCCCCATCACACGGTGTACCATATTCTGGGTTTCTATGCATGTTTTCGATGTAGGAAGATGCCCTTGAACCTGGAGATTTGGGACCCATGGGATGGGTACCACGCAGTATTACTTTAAAGGGTCTGCGTTTACTCACCCAACCTCACCAAACCTCTCAGCCCCAAGAGTGTCCACCCTTATGTCTCATCCAGCTGTGGGTCTAGATATGGTCAATCCAGGTTCCATCACAGCCCCTGAACGAATTGTGTAAGAATTTCTCTCTCTTTCACTGTCTTTGTTTCATGGGGTTTTAAAAGTAATTTATTTTTAGAATGGGGTTTAGCTGCTTTTCACTGCTGTGTTTATGCCGCTTTACACCCACTTCACACACTAACAGAGAGATTTCAATACATAGGTTTTAAGATTATTACTAGTCAGATATATCCTTGTGTGGTGAATAGGGGGTGTTGAGTCCAGTTCCCTGAGCAAGGAGTAGGTCTTGTCTATTACATATTGGGTTTATGGAACGGTATCTCAGCTCATTTGAAACCCTTGTTTTATGTATCACCCCACCTGACCTTTCCTGTTAAGCAGCCATAGTGTGTTTTCTGCATGTGTGACTCTGTTCTGTTTTGTAATTCAGTTCAAGTGTAACGGTGTTTACTTTCCCTGTATAAGTGATATCTTATGAGAAGTGTCCTTTTCTGTGTGACTTATTTCCCTTAGAATCGTCTCGTACCTAAATCCACTCATCATGCTGCTACTAGCCTTAGGACATTGATTTCATGGCTGAGTGATATTCCATTGTACATAAGGACCACCACTTATTTATCCATTTTTATCTTTCCTGGGATATTTAAGGTGGAATGAAGTGGAGGTCCTTGGCAACAGAGCAGCCCTAAACTTTGGTGTGCTTTTGTCTTGCTGATTTTTAACTTTCCCAATTTATACCCCCATGCATGGAAGTGCCCTATGCTCTCTAAGCTGTGTTTTTTAGATGTTTCAGGACAAACTGTACCCTTCTCCAGAGTGGCTGTTGGCAATTTACATCCCGCCCATCAGCGTAGCAAGGCTCCCATTTCTCCATGGCCTGTCCTGCATTTCTGGTTTTGACACTTATTTCAGCATGGCCCATTTGACCGATGGGAAGCGAGACTTCTTTGTAGCGCTGATTTGCCTTTCCAGGTTGCTTGGTTGGCCAAAAAGGGCGTATGCGTTTTTTCCTGAATATATTCAGGAAAAAACGCATACGCCCTTTTTGGCCAAGGGCATCATTATCAATGTTTTGCCGCTTTTCATGTGCTTTAAAGGCGATTCGAATCTACCTCCTGAAATCTGTTTCCTGCAATTCTGCCTTGATTTCAAATCCTCTTTTTTGCCTTCCCTCAATATATTTGTGGACGAGAGTTATCATTTATAACTCTGCAGGTTTGTGAATTGCAGTGCCCTGAAGCTCCATTTTACAACTCGCTTTTTGGGAGCTGGCCGTAAAAGCGCAGGATGGCTTCAGGCTCTGTTCTCGTTCCAGGGGGCAGGCTGAGCCTGTGGTTAATTCTTCTTCCTGATGGGAAAATAGAGTGCCCTGTGCCTGTCCCAACACCAACAGCTAGTCTCTCATTGGTTCCCCATCTTCCCATTCATCCTCAGGACAAATTGCAACCTGTACGGAACAGGAGGTTAAAGGTGCTGATGCTCCAAGTAGGGAGATTGCTAGTAAAGTGGCTGCAATGGCGAACCCGAGCACAAGGAGATGAGAAATGAGGTGCGTTTTAGAAACCTTTCCCCATCACACGGTGTACCATATTCTGGGTTTCTATGCATGTTTTCGATGTAGGAAGATGCCCTTGAACCTGGAGATTTGGGACCCATGGGATGGGTACCACGCAGTATTACTTTAAAGGGTCTGCGTTTACTCACCCAACCTCACCAAACCTCTCAGCCCCAAGAGTGTCCACCCTTATGTCTCATCCAGCTGTGGGTCTAGATATGGTCAATCCAGGTTCCATCACAGCCCCTGAACGAATTGTGTAAGAATTTCTCTCTCTTTCACTGTCTTTGTTTCATGGGGTTTTAAAAGTAATTTATTTTTAGAATGGGGTTTAGCTGCTTTTCACTGCTGTGTTTATGCCGCTTTACACCCACTTCACACACTAACAGAGAGATTTCAATACATAGGTTTTAAGATTATTACTAGTCAGATATATCCTTGTGTGGTGAATAGGGGGTGTTGAGTCCAGTTCCCTGAGCAAGGAGTAGGTCTTGTCTATTACATATTGGGTTTATGGAACGGTATCTCAGCTCATTTGAAACCCTTGTTTTATGTATCACCCCACCTCACCTTTCCTGTTAAGCAGCCATAGTGTGTTTTCTGCATGTGTGACTCTGTTGTGTTTTGTAATTCAGTTCAAGTGTAACGGTTTTTACTTTCCCTGTATAAGTGATATCTTATGAGAAGTGTCCTTTTCTGTGTGACTTATTTCCCTTAGAATCGTCGTACCTAAATCCACTCATCATGCTGCTACTTGCCTTAGGACATTGATTTCATGGCTGAGTGATATTCCATTGTACATAAGGACCACCACTTATTTATCCATTTTTATCTTTCCTGGGATATTTAAGGTGGAATGAAGTGGAGGTCCTTGGCAACAGAGAAGCCCTAAACTTTGGTGTTCCTGTGTCTTGCTGATTTTTAACTTTCCCAATTTATACCCCCATGCATGGAAGTGCCCTATGCTCTCTAAGCTGTGTTTTTTAGATGTTTCAGGACTCACTGTACCCTTCTCCAGAGTGGCTGTTGGCAATTTACATCCCGCCCATCAGCGTAGCAAGGCTCCCATTTCTCCATGGCCTGTCCTGCATTTCTGGTTTTGACCCTTTTTTCAGCATGGCCCATTTGACCGATGGGAAGCGAGACTTCTTTGTAGCGCTGATTTGCCTTTCCAGGTTGCTTGGTTGGCCAAAAAGGGCGTATGCGTTTTTTCCTGAATATATTCAGGAAAAAACGCATAGGCCCTTTTTGGCCAAGGGCATCATTATCAATGTTTTGCCGCTTTTCATGTGCTTTAAAGGCGATTCGTATCTACCTCCTGAAATCTGTTTCCTGCAATTCTGCCTTGATTTCAAATCCTCTTTTTTGCCTTCCCTCAATATATTTGTGGACGAGAGTTATCATTTATAACTCTGCAGGTTTGTGAATTGCAGTGCCCTGAAGCTCCATTTTACAACTCGCTTTTTGGGAGCTGGCCGTAAAAGCGCAGGATGGCTTCAGGCCCTGTTCTCGTTCCAGGGGGCAGGCTGAGCCTGTGGTTAATTCTTCTTCCTGATGGGAAAATAGAGTGCCCTGTGCCTGTCCCAACACCAACAGCTAGTCTCTCATTGGTTCCCCATCTTCCCATTCATCCTCAGGACAAATTGCAACCTGTACGGAACAGGAGGTTAAAGGTGCTGATGCTCCAAGTAGGGAGATTGCTAGTAAAGTGGCTGCAATGGCGAACCCGAGCACAAGGAGATGAGAAATGAGGTGCGTTTTAGAAACCTTTCCCCATCACACGGTGTACCATATTCTGGGTTTCTATGCATGTTTTCGATGTAGGAAGATGCCCTTGAACCTGGAGATTTGGGACCCATGGGATGGGTACCACGCAGTATTACTTTAAAGGGTCTGCGTTTACTCACCCAACCTCACCAAACCTCTCAGCCCCAAGAGTGTCCACCCTTATGTCTCATCCAGCTGTGGGTCTAGATATGGTCAATCCAGGTTCCATCACAGCCCCTGAACGAATTGTGTAAGAATTTCTCTCTCTTTCACTGTCTTTGTTTCATGGGGTTTTAAAAGTAATTTATTTTTAGAATGGGGTTTAGCTGCTTTTCACTGCTGTGTTTATGCCGCTTTACACCCACTTCACACACTAACAGAGAGATTTCAATACATAGGTTTTAAGATTATTACTAGTCAGATATATCCTTGTGTGGTGAATAGGGGGTGTTGAGTCCAGTTCCCTGAGCAAGGAGTAGGTCTTGTCTATTACATATTGGGTTTATGGAACGGTATCTCAGCTCATTTGAAACCCTTGTTTTATGTATCACCCCACCTCACCTTTCCTGTTAAGCAGCCATAGTGTGTTTTCTGCATGTGTGACTCTGTTGTGTTTTGTAATTCAGTTCAAGTGTAACGGTTTTTACTTTCCCTGTATAAGTGATATCTTATGAGAAGTGTCCTTTTCTGTGTGACTTATTTCCCTTAGAATCGTCGTACCTAAATCCACTCATCATGCTGCTACTTGCCTTAGGACATTGATTTCATGGCTGAGTGATATTCCATTGTACATAAGGACCACCACTTATTTATCCATTTTTATCTTTCCTGGGATATTTAAGGTGGAATGAAGTGGAGGTCCTTGGCAACAGAGAAGCCCTAAACTTTGGTGTTCCTGTGTCTTGCTGATTTTTAACTTTCCCAATTTATACCCCCATGCATGGAAGTGCCCTATGCTCTCTAAGCTGTGTTTTTTAGATGTTTCAGGACTCACTGTACCCTTCTCCAGAGTGGCTGTTGGCAATTTACATCCCGCCCATCAGCGTAGCAAGGCTCCCATTTCTCCATGGCCTGTCCTGCATTTCTGGTTTTGACCCTTTTTTCAGCATGGCCCATTTGACCGATGGGAAGCGAGACTTCTTTGTAGCGCTGATTTGCCTTTCCAGGTTGCTTGGTTGGCCCAAAAGGGCGTATGCGTTTTTTCCTGAATATATTCAGGAAAAAACGCATACGCCCTTTTTGGCCAAGGGCATCATTATCAATGTTTTGCCGCTTTTCATGTGCTTTAAAGGCGATTCGTATCTACCTCCTGAAATCTGTTTCCTGCAATTCTGCCTTGATTTCAAATCCTCTTTTTTGCCTTCCCTCAATATATTTGTGGACGAGAGTTATCATTTATAACTCTGCAGGTTTGTGAATTGCAGTGCCCTGAAGCTCCATTTTACCACTCGCTTTTTGGAAGCTGGCCGTAAAAGCGCAGGATGGCTTCAGGCCCTGTTCTCGTTCCAGGGGGCAGGCTGAGCCTGTGGTTAATTCTTCTTCCTGATGGGAAAATAGAGTGCCCTGTGCCTGTCCCAACACCAAGAGCTAGTCTCTCATTGGTTCCCCATCTTCCCATTCATCCTCAGGACAAATTGCAACCTGTACGGAACAGGAGGTTAAAGGTGCTGATGCTCCAAGTAGGGAGATTGCTAGTAAAGTGGCTGCAATGGCGAACCCGAGCACAAGGAGATGAGAAATGAGGTGCGTTTTAGAAACCTTTCCCCATCACACGGTGTACCATATTCTGGGTTTCTATGCATGTTTTCGATGTAGGAAGATGCCCTTGAACCTGGAGATTTGGGACCCATGGGATGGGTACCACGCAGTATTACTTTAAAGGGTCTGCGTTTACTCACCCAACCTCACCAAACCTCTCAGCCCCAAGAGTGTCCACCCTTATGTCTCATCCAGCTGTGGGTCTAGATATGGTCAATCCAGGTTCCATCACAGCCCCTGAACGAATTGTGTAAGAATTTCTCTCTCTTTCACTGTCTTTGTTTCATGGGGTTTTAAAAGTAATTTATTTTTAGAATGGGGTTTAGCTGCTTTTCACTGCTGTGTTTATGCCGCTTTACACCCACTTCACACACTAACAGAGAGATTTCAATACATAGGTTTTAAGATTATTACTAGTCAGATATATCCTTGTGTGGTGAATAGGGGGTGTTGAGTCCAGTTCCCTGAGCAAGGAGTAGGTCTTGTCTATTACATATTGGGTTTATGGAACGGTATCTCAGCTCATTTGAAACCCTTGTTTTATGTATCACCCCACCTCACCTTTCCTGTTAAGCAGCCATAGTGTGTTTTCTGCATGTGTGACTCTGTTCTGTTTTGTAATTCAGTTCAAGTGTAACGGTGTTTACTTTCCCTGTATAAGTGATATCTTATGAGAAGTGTCCTTTTCTGTGTGACTTATTTCCCTTAGAATCGTCGTACCTAAATCCACTCATCATGCTGCTACTTGCCTTAGGACATTGATTTCATGGCTGAGTGATATTCCATTGTACATAAGGACCACCACTTATTTATCCATTTTTATCTTTCCTGGGATATTTAAGGTGGAATGAAGTGGAGGTCCTTGGCAACAGAGAAGCCCTAAACTTTGGTGTTCCTGTGTCTTGCTGATTTTTAACTTTCCCAATTTATACCCCCATGCATGGAAGTGCCCTATGCTCTCTAAGCTGTGTTTTTTAGATGTTTCAGGACTCACTGTACCCTTCTCCAGAGTGGCTGTTGGCAATTTACATCCCGCCCATCAGCGTAGCAAGGCTCCCATTTCTCCATGGCCTGTCCTGCATTTCTGGTTTTGACCCTTTTTTCAGCATGGCCCATTTGACCGATGGGAAGCGAGACTTCTTTGTAGCGCTGATTTGCCTTTCCAGGTTGCTTGGTTGGCCCAAAAGGGCGTATGCGTTTTTTCCTGAATATATTCAGGAAAAAACGCATACGCCCTTTTTGGCCAAGGGCATCATTATCAATGTTTTGCCGCTTTTCATGTGCTTTAAAGGCGATTCGTATCTACCTCCTGAAATCTGTTTCCTGCAATTCTGCCTTGATTTCAAATCCTCTTTTTTGCCTTCCCTCAATATATTTGTGGACGAGAGTTATCATTTATAACTCTGCAGGTTTGTGAATTGCAGTGCCCTGAAGCTCCATTTTACCACTCGCTTTTTGGAAGCTGGCCGTAAAAGCGCAGGATGGCTTCAGGCCCTGTTCTCGTTCCAGGGGGCAGGCTGAGCCTGTGGTTAATTCTTCTTCCTGATGGGAAAATAGAGTGCCCTGTGCCTGTCCCAACACCAACAGCTAGTCTCTCATTGGTTCCCCATCTTCCCATTCATCCTCAGGACAAATTGCAACCTGTACGGAACAGGAGGTTAAAGGTGCTGATGCTCCAAGTAGGGAGATTGCTAGTAAAGTGGCTGCAATGGCGAACCCGAGCACAAGGAGATGAGAAATGAGGTGCGTTTTAGAAACCTTTCCCCATCACACGGTGTACCATATTCTGGGTTTCTATGCATGTTTTCGATGTAGGAAGATGCCCTTGAACCTGGAGATTTGGGACCCATGGGATGGGTACCACGCAGTATTACTTTAAAGGGTCTGCGTTTACTCACCCAACCTCACCAAACCTCTCAGCCCCAAGAGTGTCCACCCTTATGTCTCATCCAGCTGTGGGTCTAGATATGGTCAATCCAGGTTCCATCACAGCCCCTGAACGAATTGTGTAAGAATTTCTCTCTCTTTCACTGTCTTTGTTTCATGGGGTTTTAAAAGTAATTTATTTTTAGAATGGGGTTTAGCTGCTTTTCACTGCTGTGTTTATGCCGCTTTACACCCACTTCACACACTAACAGAGAGATTTCAATACATAGGTTTTAAGATTATTACTAGTCAGATATATCCTTGTGTGGTGAATAGGGGGTGTTGAGTCCAGTTCCCTGAGCAAGGAGTAGGTCTTGTCTATTACATATTGGGTTTATGGAACGGTATCTCAGCTCATTTGAAACCCTTGTTTTATGTATCACCCCACCTGACCTTTCCTGTTAAGCAGCCATAGTGTGTTTTCTGCATGTGTGACTCTGTTCTGTTTTGTAATTCAGTTCAAGTGTAACGGTGTTTACTTTCCCTGTATAAGTGATATCTTATGAGAAGTGTCCATTTCTGTGTGACTTATTTCACTTAGAATCGTCTCGTACCTAAATCCACTCATCATGCTGCTACTAGCCTTAGGACATTGATTTCATGGCTGAGTGATATTCCATTGTACATAAGGACCACCACTTATTTATCCATTTTTATCTTTCCTGGGATATTTAAGGTGGAATGAAGTGGAGGTCCTTGGCAACAGAGCAGCCCTAAACTTTGGTGTGCTTTTGTCTTGCTGATTTTTAACTTTCCCAATTTATACCCCCATGCATGGAAGTGCCCTATGCTCTCTAAGCTGTGTTTTTTAGATGTTTCAGGACAAACTGTACCCTTCTCCAGAGTGGCTGTTGGCAATTTACATCCCGCCCATCAGCGTAGCAAGGCTCCCATTTCTCCATGGCCTGTCCTGCATTTCTGGTTTTGACCCTTTTTTCAGCATGGCCCATTTGACCGATGGGAAGCGAGACTTCTTTGTAGCGCTGATTTGCCTTTCCAGGTTGCTTGGTTGGCCCAAAAGGGCGTATGCGTTTTTTCCTGAATATATTCAGGAAAAAACGCATACGCCCTTTTTGGCCAAGGGCATCATTATCAATGTTTTGCCGCTTTTCATGTGCTTTAAAGGCGATTCGTATCTACCTCCTGAAATCTGTTTCCTGCAATTCTGCCTTGATTTCAAATCCTCTTTTTTGCCTTCCCTCAATATATTTGTGGACGAGAGTTATCATTTATAACTCTGCAGGTTTGTGAATTGCAGTGCCCTGAAGCTCCATTTTACAACTCGCTTTTTGGGAGCTGGCCGTAAAAGCGCAGGATGGCTTCAGGCCCTGTTCTCGTTCCAGGGGGCAGGCTGAGCCTGTGGTTAATTCTTCTTCCTGATGGGAAAATAGAGTGCCCTGTGCCTGTCCCAACACCAACAGCTAGTCTCTCATTGGTTCCCCATCTTCCCATTCATCCTCAGGACAAATTGCAACCTGTACGGAACAGGAGGTTAAAGGTGCTGATGCTCCAAGTAGAGAGATTGCTAGTAAAGTGGCTGCAATGGCGAACCCGAGCACAAGGAGATGAGAAATGAGGTGCGTTTTAGAAACCTTTCCCCATCACACGGTGTACCATATTCTGGGTTTCTATGCATGTTTTCGATGTAGGAAGATGCCCTTGAACCTGGAGATTTGGGACCCATGGGATGGGTACCACGCAGTATTACTTTAAAGGGTCTGCGTTTACTCACCCAACCTCACCAAACCTCTCAGCCCCAAGAGTGTCCACCCTTATGTCTCATCCAGCTGTGGGTCTAGATATGGTCAATCCAGGTTCCATCACAGCCCCTGAACGAATTGTGTAAGAATTTCTCTCTCTTTCACTGTCTTTGTTTCATGGGGTTTTAAAAGTAATTTATTTTTAGAATGGGGTTTAGCTGCTTTTCACTGCTGTGTTTATGCCGCTTTACACCCACTTCACACACTAACAGAGAGATTTCAATACATAGGTTTTAAGATTATTACTAGTCAGATATATCCTTGTGTGGTGAATAGGGGGTGTTGAGTCCAGTTCCCTGAGCAAGGAGTAGGTCTTGTCTATTACATATTGGGTTTATGGAACGGTATCTCAGCTCATTTGAAACCCTTGTTTTATGTATCACCCCACCTCACCTTTCCTGTTAAGCAGCCATAGTGTGTTTTCTGCATGTGTGACTCTGTTCTGTTTTGTAATTCAGTTCAAGTGTAACGGTTTTTACTTTCCCTGTATAAGTGATATCTTATGAGAAGTGTCCTTTTCTGTGTGACTTATTTCCCTTAGAATCGTCGTACCTAAATCCACTCATCATGCTGCTACTTGCCTTAGGACATTGATTTCATGGCTGAGTGATATTCCATTGTACATAAGGACCACCACTTATTTATCCATTTTTATCTTTCCTGGGATATTTAAGGTGGAATGAAGTGGAGGTCCTTGGCAACAGAGAAGCCCTAAACTTTGGTGTTCCTGTGTCTTGCTGATTTTTAACTTTCCCAATTTATACCCCCATGCATGGAAGTGCCCTATGCTCTCTAAGCTGTGTTTTTTAGATGTTTCAGGACTCACTGTACCCTTCTCCAGAGTGGCTGTTGGCAATTTACATCCCGCCCATCAGCGTAGCAAGGCTCCCATTTCTCCATGGCCTGTCCTGCATTTCTGGTTTTGACCCTTTTTTCAGCATGGCCCATTTGACCGATGGGAAGCGAGACTTCTTTGTAGCGCTGATTTGCCTTTCCAGGTTGCTTGGTTGGCCAAAAAGGGCGTATGCGTTTTTTCCTGAATATATTCAGGAAAAAACGCATACGCCCTTTTTGGCCAAGGGCATCATTATCAATGTTTTGCCGCTTTTCATGTGCTTTAAAGGCGATTCGTATCTACCTCCTGAAATCTGTTTCCTGCAATTCTGCCTTGATTTCAAATCCGCTTTTTTGCCTTCCCTCAATATATTTGTGGACGAGAGTTATCATTTATAACTCTGCAGGTTTGTGAATTGCAGTGCCCTGAAGCTCCATTTTACAACTCGCTTTTTGGGAGCTGGCCGTAAAAGCGCAGGATGGCTTCAGGCCCTGTTCTCGTTCCAGGGGGCAGGCTGAGCCTGTGGTTAATTCTTCTTCCTGATGGGAAAATAGAGTGCCCTGTGCCTGTCCCAACACCAACAGCTAGTCTCTCATTGGTTCCCCATCTTCCCATTCATCCTCAGGACAAATTGCAACCTGTACGGAACAGGAGGTTAAAGGTGCTGATGCTCCAAGTAGGGAGATTGCTAGTAAAGTGGCTGCAATGGCGAACCCGAGCACAAGGAGATGAGAAATGAGGTGCGTTTTAGAAACCTTTCCCCATCACACGGTGTACCATATTCTGGGTTTCTATGCATGTTTTCGATGTAGGAAGATGCCCTTGAACCTGGAGATTTGGGACCCATGGGATGGGTACCACGCAGTATTACTTTAAAGGGTCTGCGTTTACTCACCCAACCTCACCAAACCTCTCAGCCCCAAGAGTGTCCACCCTTATGTCTCATCCAGCTGTGGGTCTAGATATGGTCAATCCAGGTTCCATCACAGCCCCTGAACGAATTGTGTAAGAATTTCTCTCTCTTTCACTGTCTTTGTTTCATGGGGTTTTAAAAGTAATTTATTTTTAGAATGGGGTTTAGCTGCTTTTCACTGCTGTGTTTATGCCGCTTTACACCCACTTCACACACTAACAGAGAGATTTCAATACATAGGTTTTAAGATTATTACTAGTCAGATATATCCTTGTGTGGTGAATAGGGGGTGTTGAGTCCAGTTCCCTGAGCAAGGAGTAGGTCTTGTCTATTACATATTGGGTTTATGGAACGGTATCTCAGCTCATTTGAAACCCTTGTTTTATGTATCACCCCACCTCACCTTTCCTGTTAAGCAGCCATAGTGTGTTTTCTGCATGTGTGACTCTGTTCTGTTTTGTAATTCAGTTCAAGTGTAACGGTTTTTACTTTCCCTGTATAAGTGATATCTTATGAGAAGTGTCCTTTTCTGTGTGACTTATTTCCCTTAGAATCGTCGTACCTAAATCCACTCATCATGCTGCTACTTGCCTTAGGACATTGATTTCATGGCTGAGTGATATTCCATTGTACATAAGGACCACCACTTATTTATCCATTTTTATCTTTCCTGGGATATTTAAGGTGGAATGAAGTGGAGGTCCTTGGCAACAGAGAAGCCCTAAACTTTGGTGTTCCTGTGTCTTGCTGATTTTTAACTTTCCCAATTTATACCCCCATGCATGGAAGTGCCCTATGCTCTCTAAGCTGTGTTTTTTAGATGTTTCAGGACTCACTGTACCCTTCTCCAGAGTGGCTGTTGGCAATTTACATCCCGCCCATCAGCGTAGCAAGGCTCCCATTTCTCCATGGCCTGTCCTGCATTTCTGGTTTTGACCCTTTTTTCAGCATGGCCCATTTGACCGATGGGAAGCGAGACTTCTTTGTAGCGCTGATTTGCCTTTCCAGGTTGCTTGGTTGGCCAAAAAGGGCGTATGCGTTTTTTCCTGAATATATTCAGGAAAAAACGCATACGCCCTTTTTGGCCAAGGGCATCATTATCAATGTTTTGCCGCTTTTCATGTGCTTTAAAGGCGATTCGTATCTACCTCCTGAAATCTGTTTCCTGCAATTCTGCCTTGATTTCAAATCCGCTTTTTTGCCTTCCCTCAATATATTTGTGGACGAGAGTTATCATTTATAACTCTGCAGGTTTGTGAATTGCAGTGCCCTGAAGCTCCATTTTACAACTCGCTTTTTGGGAGCTGGCCGTAAAAGCGCAGGATGGCTTCAGGCCCTGTTCTCGTTCCAGGGGGCAGGCTGAGCCTGTGGTTAATTCTTCTTCCTGATGGGAAAATAGAGTGCCCTGTGCCTGTCCCAACACCAACAGCTAGTCTCTCATTGGTTCCCCATCTTCCCATTCATCCTCAGGACAAATTGCAACCTGTACGGAACAGGAGGTTAAAGGTGCTGATGCTCCAAGTAGGGAGATTGCTAGTAAAGTGGCTGCAATGGCGAACCCGAGCACAAGGAGATGAGAAATGAGGTGCGTTTTAGAAACCTTTCCCCATCACACGGTGTACCATATTCTGGGTTTCTATGCATGTTTTCGATGTAGGAAGATGCCCTTGAACCTGGAGATTTGGGACCCATGGGATGGGTACCACGCAGTATTACTTTAAAGGGTCTGCGTTTACTCACCCAACCTCACCAAACCTCTCAGCCCCAAGAGTGTCCACCCTTATGTCTCATCCAGCTGTGGGTCTAGATATGGTCAATCCAGGTTCCATCACAGCCCCTGAACGAATTGTGTAAGAATTTCTCTCTCTTTCACTGTCTTTGTTTCATGGGGTTTTAAAAGTAATTTATTTTTAGAATGGGGTTTAGCTGCTTTTCACTGCTGTGTTTATGCCGCTTTACACCCACTTCACACACTAACAGAGAGATTTCAATACATAGGTTTTAAGATTATTACTAGTCAGATATATCCTTGTGTGGTGAATAGGGGGTGTTGAGTCCAGTTCCCTGAGCAAGGAGTAGGTCTTGTCTATTACATATTGGGTTTATGGAACGGTATCTCAGCTCATTTGAAACCCTTGTTTTATGTATCACCCCACCTCACCTTTCCTGTTAAGCAGCCATAGTGTGTTTTCTGCATGTGTGACTCTGTTCTGTTTTGTAATTCAGTTCAAGTGTAACGGTTTTTACTTTCCCTGTATAAGTGATATCTTATGAGAAGTGTCCTTTTCTGTGTGACTTATTTCCCTTAGAATCGTCGTACCTAAATCCACTCATCATGCTGCTACTTGCCTTAGGACATTGATTTCATGGCTGAGTGATATTCCATTGTACATAAGGACCACCACTTATTTATCCATTTTTATCTTTCCTGGGATATTTAAGGTGGAATGAAGTGGAGGTCCTTGGCAACAGAGAAGCCCTAAACTTTGGTGTTCCTGTGTCTTGCTGATTTTTAACTTTCCCAATTTATACCCCCATGCATGGAAGTGCCCTATGCTCTCTAAGCTGTGTTTTTTAGATGTTTCAGGACTCACTGTACCCTTCTCCAGAGTGGCTGTTGGCAATTTACATCCCGCCCATCAGCGTAGCAAGGCTCCCATTTCTCCATGGCCTGTCCTGCATTTCTGGTTTTGACCCTTTTTTCAGCATGGCCCATTTGACCGATGGGAAGCGAGACTTCTTTGTAGCGCTGATTTGCCTTTCCAGGTTGCTTGGTTGGCCAAAAAGGGCGTATGCGTTTTTTCCTGAATATATTCAGGAAAAAACGCATACGCCCTTTTTGGCCAAGGGCATCATTATCAATGTTTTGCCGCTTTTCATGTGCTTTAAAGGCGATTCGTATCTACCTCCTGAAATCTGTTTCCTGCAATTCTGCCTTGATTTCAAATCCTCTTTTTTGCCTTCCCTCAATATATTTGTGGACGAGAGTTATCATTTATAACTCTGCAGGTTTGTGAATTGCAGTGCCCTGAAGCTCCATTTTACAACTCGCTTTTTGGGAGCTGGCCGTAAAAGCGCAGGATGGCTTCAGGCCCTGTTCTCGTTCCAGGGGGCAGGCTGAGCCTGTGGTTAATTCTTCTTCCTGATGGGAAAATAGAGTGCCCTGTGCCTGTCCCAACACCAACAGCTAGTCTCTCATTGGTTCCCCATCTTCCCATTCATCCTCAGGACAAATTGCAACCTGTACGGAACAGGAGGTTAAAGGTGCTGATGCTCCAAGTAGGGAGATTGCTAGTAAAGTGGCTGCAATGGCGAACCCGAGCACAAGGAGATGAGAAATGAGGTGCGTTTTAGAAACCTTTCCCCATCACACGGTGTACCATATTCTGGGTTTCTATGCATGTTTTCGATGTAGGAAGATGCCCTTGAACCTGGAGATTTGGGACCCATGGGATGGGTACCACGCAGTATTACTTTAAAGGGTCTGCGTTTACTCACCCAACCTCACCAAACCTCTCAGCCCCAAGAGTGTCCACCCTTATGTCTCATCCAGCTGTGGGTCTAGATATGGTCAATCCAGGTTCCATCACAGCCCCTGAACGAATTGTGTAAGAATTTCTCTCTCTTTCACTGTCTTTGTTTCATGGGGTTTTAAAAGTAATTTATTTTTAGAATGGGGTTTAGCTGCTTTTCACTGCTGTGTTTATGCCGCTTTACACCCACTTCACACACTAACAGAGAGATTTCAATACATAGGTTTTAAGATTATTACTAGTCAGATATATCCTTGTGTGGTGAATAGGGGGTGTTGAGTCCAGTTCCCTGAGCAAGGAGTAGGTCTTGTCTATTACATATTGGGTTTATGGAACGGTATCTCAGCTCATTTGAAACCCTTGTTTTATGTATCACCCCACCTCACCTTTCCTGTTAAGCAGCCATAGTGTGTTTTCTGCATGTGTGACTCTGTTCTGTTTTGTAATTCAGTTCAAGTGTAACGGTTTTTACTTTCCCTGTATAAGTGATATCTTATGAGAAGTGTCCTTTTCTGTGTGACTTATTTCCCTTAGAATCGTCGTACCTAAATCCACTCATCATGCTGCTACTTGCCTTAGGACATTGATTTCATGGCTGAGTGATATTCCATTGTACATAAGGACCACCACTTATTTATCCATTTTTATCTTTCCTGGGATATTTAAGGTGGAATGAAGTGGAGGTCCTTGGCAACAGAGAAGCCCTAAACTTTGGTGTTCCTGTGTCTTGCTGATTTTTAACTTTCCCAATTTATACCCCCATGCATGGAAGTGCCCTATGCTCTCTAAGCTGTGTTTTTTAGATGTTTCAGGACTCACTGTACCCTTCTCCAGAGTGGCTGTTGGCAATTTACATCCCGCCCATCAGCGTAGCAAGGCTCCCATTTCTCCATGGCCTGTCCTGCATTTCTGGTTTTGACCCTTTTTTCAGCATGGCCCATTTGACCGATGGGAAGCGAGACTTCTTTGTAGCGCTGATTTGCCTTTCCAGGTTGCTTGGTTGGCCAAAAAGGGCGTATGCGTTTTTTCCTGAATATATTCAGGAAAAAACGCATAGGCCCTTTTTGGCCAAGGGCATCATTATCAATGTTTTGCCGCTTTTCATGTGCTTTAAAGGCGATTCGTATCTACCTCCTGAAATCTGTTTCCTGCAATTCTGCCTTGATTTCAAATCCTCTTTTTTGCCTTCCCTCAATATATTTGTGGACGAGAGTTATCATTTATAACTCTGCAGGTTTGTGAATTGCAGTGCCCTGAAGCTCCATTTTACAACTCGCTTTTTGGGAGCTGGCCGTAAAAGCGCAGGATGGCTTCAGGCCCTGTTCTCGTTCCAGGGGGCAGGCTGAGCCTGTGGTTAATTCTTCTTCCTGATGGGAAAATAGAGTGCCCTGTGCCTGTCCCAACACCAACAGCTAGTCTCTCATTGGTTCCCCATCTTCCCATTCATCCTCAGGACAAATTGCAACCTGTACGGAACAGGAGGTTAAAGGTGCTGATGCTCCAAGTAGGGAGATTGCTAGTAAAGTGGCTGCAATGGCGAACCCGAGCACAAGGAGATGAGAAATGAGGTGCGTTTTAGAAACCTTTCCCCATCACACGGTGTACCATATTCTGGGTTTCTATGCATGTTTTCGATGTAGGAAGATGCCCTTGAACCTGGAGATTTGGGACCCATGGGATGGGTACCACGCAGTATTACTTTAAAGGGTCTGCGTTTACTCACCCAACCTCACCAAACCTCTCAGCCCCAAGAGTGTCCACCCTTATGTCTCATCCAGCTGTGGGTCTAGATATGGTCAATCCAGGTTCCATCACAGCCCCTGAACGAATTGTGTAAGAATTTCTCTCTCTTTCACTGTCTTTGTTTCATGGGGTTTTAAAAGTAATTTATTTTTAGAATGGGGTTTAGCTGCTTTTCACTGCTGTGTTTATGCCGCTTTACACCCACTTCACACACTAACAGAGAGATTTCAATACATAGGTTTTAAGATTATTACTAGTCAGATATATCCTTGTGTGGTGAATAGGGGGTGTTGAGTCCAGTTCCCTGAGCAAGGAGTAGGTCTTGTCTATTACATATTGGGTTTATGGAACGGTATCTCAGCTCATTTGAAACCCTTGTTTTATGTATCACCCCACCTCACCTTTCCTGTTAAGCAGCCATAGTGTGTTTTCTGCATGTGTGACTCTGTTCTGTTTTGTAATTCAGTTCAAGTGTAACGGTTTTTACTTTCCCTGTATAAGTGATATCTTATGAGAAGTGTCCTTTTCTGTGTGACTTATTTCCCTTAGAATCGTCGTACCTAAATCCACTCATCATGCTGCTACTTGCCTTAGGACATTGATTTCATGGCTGAGTGATATTCCATTGTACATAAGGACCACCACTTATTTATCCATTTTTATCTTTCCTGGGATATTTAAGGTGGAATGAAGTGGAGGTCCTTGGCAACAGAGAAGCCCTAAACTTTGGTGTTCCTGTGTCTTGCTGATTTTTAACTTTCCCAATTTATACCCCCATGCATGGAAGTGCCCTATGCTCTCTAAGCTGTGTTTTTTAGATGTTTCAGGACTCACTGTACCCTTCTCCAGAGTGGCTGTTGGCAATTTACATCCCGCCCATCAGCGTAGCAAGGCTCCCATTTCTCCATGGCCTGTCCTGCATTTCTGGTTTTGACCCTTTTTTCAGCATGGCCCATTTGACCGATGGGAAGCGAGACTTCTTTGTAGCGCTGATTTGCCTTTCCAGGTTGCTTGGTTGGCCAAAAAGGGCGTATGCGTTTTTTCCTGAATATATTCAGGAAAAAACGCATAGGCCCTTTTTGGCCAAGGGCATCATTATCAATGTTTTGCCGCTTTTCATGTGCTTTAAAGGCGATTCGTATCTACCTCCTGAAATCTGTTTCCTGCAATTCTGCCTTGATTTCAAATCCTCTTTTTTGCCTTCCCTCAATATATTTGTGGACGAGAGTTATCATTTATAACTCTGCAGGTTTGTGAATTGCAGTGCCCTGAAGCTCCATTTTACAACTCGCTTTTTGGGAGCTGGCCGTAAAAGCGCAGGATGGCTTCAGGCCCTGTTCTCGTTCCAGGGGGCAGGCTGAGCCTGTGGTTAATTCTTCTTCCTGATGGGAAAATAGAGTGCCCTGTGCCTGTCCCAACACCAACAGCTAGTCTCTCATTGGTTCCCCATCTTCCCATTCATCCTCAGGACAAATTGCAACCTGTACGGAACAGGAGGTTAAAGGTGCTGATGCTCCAAGTAGGGAGATTGCTAGTAAAGTGGCTGCAATGGCGAACCCGAGCACAAGGAGATGAGAAATGAGGTGCGTTTTAGAAACCTTTCCCCATCACACGGTGTACCATATTCTGGGTTTCTATGCATGTTTTCGATGTAGGAAGATGCCCTTGAACCTGGAGATTTGGGACCCATGGGATGGGTACCACGCAGTATTACTTTAAAGGGTCTGCGTTTACTCACCCAACCTCACCAAACCTCTCAGCCCCAAGAGTGTCCACCCTTATGTCTCATCCAGCTGTGGGTCTAGATATGGTCAATCCAGGTTCCATCACAGCCCCTGAACGAATTGTGTAAGAATTTCTCTCTCTTTCACTGTCTTTGTTTCATGGGGTTTTAAAAGTAATTTATTTTTAGAATGGGGTTTAGCTGCTTTTCACTGCTGTGTTTATGCCGCTTTACACCCACTTCACACACTAACAGAGAGATTTCAATACATAGGTTTTAAGATTATTACTAGTCAGATATATCCTTGTGTGGTGAATAGGGGGTGTTGAGTCCAGTTCCCTGAGCAAGGAGTAGGTCTTGTCTATTACATATTGGGTTTATGGAACGGTATCTCAGCTCATTTGAAACCCTTGTTTTATGTATCACCCCACCTCACCTTTCCTGTTAAGCAGCCATAGTGTGTTTTCTGCATGTGTGACTCTGTTCTGTTTTGTAATTCAGTTCAAGTGTAACGGTTTTTACTTTCCCTGTATAAGTGATATCTTATGAGAAGTGTCCTTTTCTGTGTGACTTATTTCCCTTAGAATCGTCGTACCTAAATCCACTCATCATGCTGCTACTTGCCTTAGGACATTGATTTCATGGCTGAGTGATATTCCATTGTACATAAGGACCACCACTTATTTATCCATTTTTATCTTTCCTGGGATATTTAAGGTGGAATGAAGTGGAGGTCCTTGGCAACAGAGAAGCCCTAAACTTTGGTGTTCCTGTGTCTTGCTGATTTTTAACTTTCCCAATTTATACCCCCATGCATGGAAGTGCCCTATGCTCTCTAAGCTGTGTTTTTTAGATGTTTCAGGACTCACTGTACCCTTCTCCAGAGTGGCTGTTGGCAATTTACATCCCGCCCATCAGCGTAGCAAGGCTCCCATTTCTCCATGGCCTGTCCTGCATTTCTGGTTTTGACCCTTTTTTCAGCATGGCCCATTTGACCGATGGGAAGCGAGACTTCTTTGTAGCGCTGATTTGCCTTTCCAGGTTGCTTGGTTGGCCAAAAAGGGCGTATGCGTTTTTTCCTGAATATATTCAGGAAAAAACGCATACGCCCTTTTTGGCCAAGGGCATCATTATCAATGTTTTGCCGCTTTTCATGTGCTTTAAAGGCGATTCGTATCTACCTCCTGAAATCTGTTTCCTGCAATTCTGCCTTGATTTCAAATCCTCTTTTTTGCCTTCCCTCAATATATTTGTGGACGAGAGTTATCATTTATAACTCTGCAGGTTTGTGAATTGCAGTGCCCTGAAGCTCCATTTTACAACTCGCTTTTTGGGAGCTGGCCGTAAAAGCGCAGGATGGCTTCAGGCCCTGTTCTCGTTCCAGGGGGCAGGCTGAGCCTGTGGTTAATTCTTCTTCCTGATGGGAAAATAGAGTGCCCTGTGCCTGTCCCAACACCAACAGCTAGTCTCTCATTGGTTCCCCATCTTCCCATTCATCCTCAGGACAAATTGCAACCTGTACGGAACAGGAGGTTAAAGGTGCTGATGCTCCAAGTAGGGAGATTGCTAGTAAAGTGGCTGCAATGGCGAACCCGAGCACAAGGAGATGAGAAATGAGGTGCGTTTTAGAAACCTTTCCCCATCACACGGTGTACCATATTCTGGGTTTCTATGCATGTTTTCGATGTAGGAAGATGCCCTTGAACCTGGAGATTTGGGACCCATGGGATGGGTACCACGCAGTATTACTTTAAAGGGTCTGCGTTTACTCACCCAACCTCACCAAACCTCTCAGCCCCAAGAGTGTCCACCCTTATGTCTCATCCAGCTGTGGGTCTAGATATGGTCAATCCAGGTTCCATCACAGCCCCTGAACGAATTGTGTAAGAATTTCTCTCTCTTTCACTGTCTTTGTTTCATGGGGTTTTAAAAGTAATTTATTTTTAGAATGGGGTTTAGCTGCTTTTCACTGCTGTGTTTATGCCGCTTTACACCCACTTCACACACTAACAGAGAGATTTCAATACATAGGTTTTAAGATTATTACTAGTCAGATATATCCTTGTGTGGTGAATAGGGGGTGTTGAGTCCAGTTCCCTGAGCAAGGAGTAGGTCTTGTCTATTACATATTGGGTTTATGGAACGGTATCTCAGCTCATTTGAAACCCTTGTTTTATGTATCACCCCACCTCACCTTTCCTGTTAAGCAGCCATAGTGTGTTTTCTGCATGTGTGACTCTGTTCTGTTTTGTAATTCAGTTCAAGTGTAACGGTTTTTACTTTCCCTGTATAAGTGATATCTTATGAGAAGTGTCCTTTTCTGTGTGACTTATTTCCCTTAGAATCGTCGTACCTAAATCCACTCATCATGCTGCTACTTGCCTTAGGACATTGATTTCATGGCTGAGTGATATTCCATTGTACATAAGGACCACCACTTATTTATCCATTTTTATCTTTCCTGGGATATTTAAGGTGGAATGAAGTGGAGGTCCTTGGCAACAGAGAAGCCCTAAACTTTGGTGTTCCTGTGTCTTGCTGATTTTTAACTTTCCCAATTTATACCCCCATGCATGGAAGTGCCCTATGCTCTCTAAGCTGTGTTTTTTAGATGTTTCAGGACTCACTGTACCCTTCTCCAGAGTGGCTGTTGGCAATTTACATCCCGCCCATCAGCGTAGCAAGGCTCCCATTTCTCCATGGCCTGTCCTGCATTTCTGGTTTTGACCCTTTTTTCAGCATGGCCCATTTGACCGATGGGAAGCGAGACTTCTTTGTAGCGCTGATTTGCCTTTCCAGGTTGCTTGGTTGGCCAAAAAGGGCGTATGCGTTTTTTCCTGAATATATTCAGGAAAAAACGCATAGGCCCTTTTTGGCCAAGGGCATCATTATCAATGTTTTGCCGCTTTTCATGTGCTTTAAAGGCGATTCGTATCTACCTCCTGAAATCTGTTTCCTGCAATTCTGCCTTGATTTCAAATCCTCTTTTTTGCCTTCCCTCAATATATTTGTGGACGAGAGTTATCATTTATAACTCTGCAGGTTTGTGAATTGCAGTGCCCTGAAGCTCCATTTTACAACTCGCTTTTTGGGAGCTGGCCGTAAAAGCGCAGGATGGCTTCAGGCCCTGTTCTCGTTCCAGGGGGCAGGCTGAGCCTGTGGTTAATTCTTCTTCCTGATGGGAAAATAGAGTGCCCTGTGCCTGTCCCAACACCAACAGCTAGTCTCTCATTGGTTCCCCATCTTCCCATTCATCCTCAGGACAAATTGCAACCTGTACGGAACAGGAGGTTAAAGGTGCTGATGCTCCAAGTAGGGAGATTGCTAGTAAAGTGGCTGCAATGGCGAACCCGAGCACAAGGAGATGAGAAATGAGGTGCGTTTTAGAAACCTTTCCCCATCACACGGTGTACCATATTCTGGGTTTCTATGCATGTTTTCGATGTAGGAAGATGCCCTTGAACCTGGAGATTTGGGACCCATGGGATGGGTACCACGCAGTATTACTTTAAAGGGTCTGCGTTTACTCACCCAACCTCACCAAACCTCTCAGCCCCAAGAGTGTCCACCCTTATGTCTCATCCAGCTGTGGGTCTAGATATGGTCAATCCAGGTTCCATCACAGCCCCTGAACGAATTGTGTAAGAATTTCTCTCTCTTTCACTGTCTTTGTTTCATGGGGTTTTAAAAGTAATTTATTTTTAGAATGGGGTTTAGCTGCTTTTCACTGCTGTGTTTATGCCGCTTTACACCCACTTCACACACTAACAGAGAGATTTCAATACATAGGTTTTAAGATTATTACTAGTCAGATATATCCTTGTGTGGTGAATAGGGGGTGTTGAGTCCAGTTCCCTGAGCAAGGAGTAGGTCTTGTCTATTACATATTGGGTTTATGGAACGGTATCTCAGCTCATTTGAAACCCTTGTTTTATGTATCACCCCACCTCACCTTTCCTGTTAAGCAGCCATAGTGTGTTTTCTGCATGTGTGACTCTGTTCTGTTTTGTAATTCAGTTCAAGTGTAACGGTTTTTACTTTCCCTGTATAAGTGATATCTTATGAGAAGTGTCCTTTTCTGTGTGACTTATTTCCCTTAGAATCGTCGTACCTAAATCCACTCATCATGCTGCTACTTGCCTTAGGACATTGATTTCATGGCTGAGTGATATTCCATTGTACATAAGGACCACCACTTATTTATCCATTTTTATCTTTCCTGGGATATTTAAGGTGGAATGAAGTGGAGGTCCTTGGCAACAGAGAAGCCCTAAACTTTGGTGTTCCTGTGTCTTGCTGATTTTTAACTTTCCCAATTTATAACCCCATGCATGGAAGTGCCCTATGCTCTCTAAGCTGTGTTTTTTAGATGTTTCAGGACTCACTGTACCCTTCTCCAGAGTGGCTGTTGGCAATTTACATCCCGCCCATCAGCGTAGCAAGGCTCCCATTTCTCCATGGCCTGTCCTGCATTTCTGGTTTTGACCCTTTTTTCAGCATGGCCCATTTGACCGATGGGAAGCGAGACTTCTTTGTAGCGCTGATTTGCCTTTCCAGGTTGCTTGGTTGGCCAAAAAGGGCGTATGCGTTTTTTCCTGAATATATTCAGGAAAAAACGCATAGGCCCTTTTTGGCCAAGGGCATCATTATCAATGTTTTGCCGCTTTTCATGTGCTTTAAAGGCGATTCGTATCTACCTCCTGAAATCTGTTTCCTGCAATTCTGCCTTGATTTCAAATCCTCTTTTTTGCCTTCCCTCAATATATTTGTGGACGAGAGTTATCATTTATAACTCTGCAGGTTTGTGAATTGCAGTGCCCTGAAGCTCCATTTTACAACTCGCTTTTTGGGAGCTGGCCGTAAAAGCGCAGGATGGCTTCAGGCCCTGTTCTCGTTCCAGGGGGCAGGCTGAGCCTGTGGTTAATTCTTCTTCCTGATGGGAAAATAGAGTGCCCTGTGCCTGTCCCAACACCAACAGCTAGTCTCTCATTGGTTCCCCATCTTCCCATTCATCCTCAGGACAAATTGCAACCTGTACGGAACAGGAGGTTAAAGGTGCTGATGCTCCAAGTAGGGAGATTGCTAGTAAAGTGGCTGCAATGGCGAACCCGAGCACAAGGAGATGAGAAATGAGGTGCGTTTTAGAAACCTTTCCCCATCACACGGTGTACCATATTCTGGGTTTCTATGCATGTTTTCGATGTAGGAAGATGCCCTTGAACCTGGAGATTTGGGACCCATGGGATGGGTACCACGCAGTATTACTTTAAAGGGTCTGCGTTTACTCACCCAACCTCACCAAACCTCTCAGCCCCAAGAGTGTCCACCCTTATGTCTCATCCAGCTGTGGGTCTAGATATGGTCAATCCAGGTTCCATCACAGCCCCTGAACGAATTGTGTAAGAATTTCTCTCTCTTTCACTGTCTTTGTTTCATGGGGTTTTAAAAGTAATTTATTTTTAGAATGGGGTTTAGCTGCTTTTCACTGCTGTGTTTATGCCGCTTTACACCCACTTCACACACTAACAGAGAGATTTCAATACATAGGTTTTAAGATTATTACTAGTCAGATATATCCTTGTGTGGTGAATAGGGGGTGTTGAGTCCAGTTCCCTGAGCAAGGAGTAGGTCTTGTCTATTACATATTGGGTTTATGGAACGGTATCTCAGCTCATTTGAAACCCTTGTTTTATGTATCACCCCACCTCACCTTTCCTGTTAAGCAGCCATAGTGTGTTTTCTGCATGTGTGACTCTGTTCTGTTTTGTAATTCAGTTCAAGTGTAACGGTTTTTACTTTCCCTGTATAAGTGATATCTTATGAGAAGTGTCCTTTTCTGTGTGACTTATTTCCCTTAGAATCGTCGTACCTAAATCCACTCATCATGCTGCTACTTGCCTTAGGACATTGATTTCATGGCTGAGTGATATTCCATTGTACATAAGGACCACCACTTATTTATCCATTTTTATCTTTCCTGGGATATTTAAGGTGGAATGAAGTGGAGGTCCTTGGCAACAGAGAAGCCCTAAACTTTGGTGTTCCTGTGTCTTGCTGATTTTTAACTTTCCCAATTTATACCCCCATGCATGGAAGTGCCCTATGCTCTCTAAGCTGTGTTTTTTAGATGTTTCAGGACTCACTGTACCCTTCTCCAGAGTGGCTGTTGGCAATTTACATCCCGCCCATCAGCGTAGCAAGGCTCCCATTTCTCCATGGCCTGTCCTGCATTTCTGGTTTTGACCCTTTTTTCAGCATGGCCCATTTGACCGATGGGAAGCGAGACTTCTTTGTAGCGCTGATTTGCCTTTCCAGGTTGCTTGGTTGGCCAAAAAGGGCGTATGCGTTTTTTCCTGAATATATTCAGGAAAAAACGCATACGCCCTTTTTGGCCAAGGGCATCATTATCAATGTTTTGCCGCTTTTCATGTGCTTTAAAGGCGATTCGTATCTACCTCCTGAAATCTGTTTCCTGCAATTCTGCCTTGATTTCAAATCCTCTTTTTTGCCTTCCCTCAATATATTTGTGGACGAGAGTTATCATTTATAACTCTGCAGGTTTGTGAATTGCAGTGCCCTGAAGCTCCATTTTACAACTCGCTTTTTGGGAGCTGGCCGTAAAAGCGCAGGATGGCTTCAGGCCCTGTTCTCGTTCCAGGGGGCAGGCTGAGCCTGTGGTTAATTCTTCTTCCTGATGGGAAAATAGAGTGCCCTGTGCCTGTCCCAACACCAACAGCTAGTCTCTCATTGGTTCCCCATCTTCCCATTCATCCTCAGGACAAATTGCAACCTGTACGGAACAGGAGGTTAAAGGTGCTGATGCTCCAAGTAGGGAGATTGCTAGTAAAGTGGCTGCAATGGCGAACCCGAGCACAAGGAGATGAGAAATGAGGTGCGTTTTAGAAACCTTTCCCCATCACACGGTGTACCATATTCTGGGTTTCTATGCATGTTTTCGATGTAGGAAGATGCCCTTGAACCTGGAGATTTGGGACCCATGGGATGGGTACCACGCAGTATTACTTTAAAGGGTCTGCGTTTACTCACCCAACCTCACCAAACCTCTCAGCCCCAAGAGTGTCCACCCTTATGTCTCATCCAGCTGTGGGTCTAGATATGGTCAATCCAGGTTCCATCACAGCCCCTGAACGAATTGTGTAAGAATTTCTCTCTCTTTCACTGTCTTTGTTTCATGGGGTTTTAAAAGTAATTTATTTTTAGAATGGGGTTTAGCTGCTTTTCACTGCTGTGTTTATGCCGCTTTACACCCACTTCACACACTAACAGAGAGATTTCAATACATAGGTTTTAAGATTATTACTAGTCAGATATATCCTTGTGTGGTGAATAGGGGGTGTTGAGTCCAGTTCCCTGAGCAAGGAGTAGGTCTTGTCTATTACATATTGGGTTTATGGAACGGTATCTCAGCTCATTTGAAACCCTTGTTTTATGTATCACCCCACCTCACCTTTCCTGTTAAGCAGCCATAGTGTGTTTTCTGCATGTGTGACTCTGTTCTGTTTTGTAATTCAGTTCAAGTGTAACGGTTTTTACTTTCCCTGTATAAGTGATATCTTATGAGAAGTGTCCTTTTCTGTGTGACTTATTTCCCTTAGAATCGTCGTACCTAAATCCACTCATCATGCTGCTACTTGCCTTAGGACATTGATTTCATGGCTGAGTGATATTCCATTGTACATAAGGACCACCACTTATTTATCCATTTTTATCTTTCCTGGGATATTTAAGGTGGAATGAAGTGGAGGTCCTTGGCAACAGAGAAGCCCTAAACTTTGGTGTTCCTGTGTCTTGCTGATTTTTAACTTTCCCAATTTATACCCCCATGCATGGAAGTGCCCTATGCTCTCTAAGCTGTGTTTTTTAGATGTTTCAGGACTCACTGTACCCTTCTCCAGAGTGGCTGTTGGCAATTTACATCCCGCCCATCAGCGTAGCAAGGCTCCCATTTCTCCATGGCCTGTCCTGCATTTCTGGTTTTGACCCTTTTTTCAGCATGGCCCATTTGACCGATGGGAAGCGAGACTTCTTTGTAGCGCTGATTTGCCTTTCCAGGTTGCTTGGTTGGCCAAAAAGGGCGTATGCGTTTTTTCCTGAATATATTCAGGAAAAAACGCATACGCCCTTTTTGGCCAAGGGCATCATTATCAATGTTTTGCCGCTTTTCATGTGCTTTAAAGGCGATTCGAATCTACCTCCTGAAATCTGTTTCCTGCAATTCTGCCTTGATTTCAAATCCTCTTTTTTGCCTTCCCTCAATATATTTGTGGACGAGAGTTATCATTTATAACTCTGCAGGTTTGTGAATTGCAGTGCCCTGAAGCTCCATTTTACAACTCGCTTTTTGGGAGCTGGCCGTAAAAGCGCAGGATGGCTTCAGGCTCTGTTCTCGTTCCAGGGGGCAGGCTGAGCCTGTGGTTAATTCTTCTTCCTGATGGGAAAATAGAGTGCCCTGTGCCTGTCCCAACACCAACAGCTAGTCTCTCATTGGTTCCCCATCTTCCCATTCATCCTCAGGACAAATTGCAACCTGTACGGAACAGGAGGTTAAAGGTGCTGATGCTCCAAGTAGGGAGATTGCTAGTAAAGTGGCTGCAATGGCGAACCCGAGCACAAGGAGATGAGAAATGAGGTGCGTTTTAGAAACCTTTCCCCATCACACGGTGTACCATATTCTGGGTTTCTATGCATGTTTTCGATGTAGGAAGATGCCCTTGAACCTGGAGATTTGGGACCCATGGGATGGGTACCACGCAGTATTACTTTAAAGGGTCTGCGTTTACTCACCCAACCTCACCAAACCTCTCAGCCCCAAGAGTGTCCACCCTTATGTCTCATCCAGCTGTGGGTCTAGATATGGTCAATCCAGGTTCCATCACAGCCCCTGAACGAATTGTGTAAGAATTTCTCTCTCTTTCACTGTCTTTGTTTCATGGGGTTTTAAAAGTAATTTATTTTTAGAATGGGGTTTAGCTGCTTTTCACTGCTGTGTTTATGCCGCTTTACACCCACTTCACACACTAACAGAGAGATTTCAATACATAGGTTTTAAGATTATTACTAGTCAGATATATCCTTGTGTGGTGAATAGGGGGTGTTGAGTCCAGTTCCCTGAGCAAGGAGTAGGTCTTGTCTATTACATATTGGGTTTATGGAACGGTATCTCAGCTCATTTGAAACCCTTGTTTTATGTATCACCCCACCTGACCTTTCCTGTTAAGCAGCCATAGTGTGTTTTCTGCATGTGTGACTCTGTTCTGTTTTGTAATTCAGTTCAAGTGTAACGGTGTTTACTTTCCCTGTATAAGTGATATCTTATGAGAAGTGTCCTTTTCTGTGTGACTTATTTCACTTAGAATCGTCTCGTACCTAAATCCACTCATCATGCTGCTACTAGCCTTAGGACATTGATTTCATGGCTGAGTGATATTCCATTGTACATAAGGACCACCACTTATTTATCCATTTTTATCTTTCCTGGGATATTTAAGGTGGAATGAAGTGGAGGTCCTTGGCAACAGAGCAGCCCTAAACTTTGGTGTGCTTTTGTCTTGCTGATTTTTAACTTTCCCAATTTATACCCCCATGCATGGAAGTGCCCTATGCTCTCTAAGCTGTGTTTTTTAGATGTTTCAGGACAAACTGTACCCTTCTCCAGAGTGGCTGTTGGCAATTTACATCCCGCCCATCAGCGTAGCAAGGCTCCCATTTCTCCATGGCCTGTCCTGCATTTCTGGTTTTGACACTTATTTCAGCATGGCCCATTTGACCGATGGGAAGCGAGACTTCTTTGTAGCGCTGATTTGCCTTTCCAGGTTGCTTGGTTGGCCAAAAAGGGCGTATGCGTTTTTTCCTGAATATATTCAGGAAAAAACGCATAGGCCCTTTTTGGCCAAGGGCATCATTATCAATGTTTTGCCGCTTTTCATGTGCTTTAAAGGCGATTCGTATCTACCTCCTGAAATCTGTTTCCTGCAATTCTGCCTTGATTTCAAATCCTCTTTTTTGCCTTCCCTCAATATATTTGTGGACGAGAGTTATCATTTATAACTCTGCAGGTTTGTGAATTGCAGTGCCCTGAAGCTCCATTTTACAACTCGCTTTTTGGGAGCTGGCCGTAAAAGCGCAGGATGGCTTCAGGCCCTGTTCTCGTTCCAGGGGGCAGGCTGAGCCTGTGGTTAATTCTTCTTCCTGATGGGAAAATAGAGTGCCCTGTGCCTGTCCCAACACCAACAGCTAGTCTCTCATTGGTTCCCCATCTTCCCATTCATCCTCAGGACAAATTGCAACCTGTACGGAACAGGAGGTTAAAGGTGCTGATGCTCCAAGTAGGGAGATTGCTAGTAAAGTGGCTGCAATGGCGAACCCGAGCACAAGGAGATGAGAAATGAGGTGCGTTTTAGAAACCTTTCCCCATCACACGGTGTACCATATTCTGGGTTTCTATGCATGTTTTCGATGTAGGAAGATGCCCTTGAACCTGGAGATTTGGGACCCATGGGATGGGTACCACGCAGTATTACTTTAAAGGGTCTGCGTTTACTCACCCAACCTCACCAAACCTCTCAGCCCCAAGAGTGTCCACCCTTATGTCTCATCCAGCTGTGGGTCTAGATATGGTCAATCCAGGTTCCATCACAGCCCCTGAACGAATTGTGTAAGAATTTCTCTCTCTTTCACTGTCTTTGTTTCATGGGGTTTTAAAAGTAATTTATTTTTAGAATGGGGTTTAGCTGCTTTTCACTGCTGTGTTTATGCCGCTTTACACCCACTTCACACACTAACAGAGAGATTTCAATACATAGGTTTTAAGATTATTACTAGTCAGATATATCCTTGTGTGGTGAATAGGGGGTGTTGAGTCCAGTTCCCTGAGCAAGGAGTATGTCTTGTCTATTACATATTGGGTTTATGGAACGGTATCTCAGCTCATTTGAAACCCTTGTTTTATGTATCACCCCACCTCACCTTTCCTGTTAAGCAGCCATAGTGTGTTTTCTGCATGTGTGACTCTGTTCTGTTTTGTAATTCAGTTCAAGTGTAACGGTTTTTACTTTCCCTGTATAAGTGATATCTTATGAGAAGTGTCCTTTTCTGTGTGACTTATTTCCCTTAGAATCGTCGTACCTAAATCCACTCATCATGCTGCTACTTGCCTTAGGACATTGATTTCATGGCTGAGTGATATTCCATTGTACATAAGGACCACCACTTATTTATCCATTTTTATCTTTCCTGGGATATTTAAGGTGGAATGAAGTGGAGGTCCTTGGCAACAGAGAAGCCCTAAACTTTGGTGTTCCTGTGTCTTGCTGATTTTTAACTTTCCCAATTTATACCCCCATGCATGGAAGTGCCCTATGCTCTCTAAGCTGTGTTTTTTAGATGTTTCAGGACTCACTGTACCCTTCTCCAGAGTGGCTGTTGGCAATTTACATCCCGCCCATCAGCGTAGCAAGGCTCCCATTTCTCCATGGCCTGTCCTGCATTTCTGGTTTTGACCCTTTTTTCAGCATGGCCCATTTGACCGATGGGAAGCGAGACTTCTTTGTAGCGCTGATTTGCCTTTCCAGGTTGCTTGGTTGGCCAAAAAGGGCGTATGCGTTTTTTCCTGAATATATTCAGGAAAAAACGCATAGGCCCTTTTTGGCCAAGGGCATCATTATCAATGTTTTGCCGCTTTTCATGTGCTTTAAAGGCGATTCGTATCTACCTCCTGAAATCTGTTTCCTGCAATTCTGCCTTGATTTCAAATCCTCTTTTTTGCCTTCCCTCAATATATTTGTGGACGAGAGTTATCATTTATAACTCTGCAGGTTTGTGAATTGCAGTGCCCTGAAGCTCCATTTTACAACTCGCTTTTTGGGAGCTGGCCGTAAAAGCGCAGGATGGCTTCAGGCCCTGTTCTCGTTCCAGGGGGCAGGCTGAGCCTGTGGTTAATTCTTCTTCCTGATGGGAAAATAGAGTGCCCTGTGCCTGTCCCAACACCAACAGCTAGTCTCTCATTGGTTCCCCATCTTCCCATTCATCCTCAGGACAAATTGCAACCTGTACGGAACAGGAGGTTAAAGGTGCTGATGCTCCAAGTAGGGAGATTGCTAGTAAAGTGGCTGCAATGGCGAACCCGAGCACAAGGAGATGAGAAATGAGGTGCGTTTTAGAAACCTTTCCCCATCACACGGTGTACCATATTCTGGGTTTCTATGCATGTTTTCGATGTAGGAAGATGCCCTTGAACCTGGAGATTTGGGACCCATGGGATGGGTACCACGCAGTATTACTTTAAAGGGTCTGCGTTTACTCACCCAACCTCACCAAACCTCTCAGCCCCAAGAGTGTCCACCCTTATGTCTCATCCAGCTGTGGGTCTAGATATGGTCAATCCAGGTTCCATCACAGCCCCTGAACGAATTGTGTAAGAATTTCTCTCTCTTTCACTGTCTTTGTTTCATGGGGTTTTAAAAGTAATTTATTTTTAGAATGGGGTTTAGCTGCTTTTCACTGCTGTGTTTATGCCGCTTTACACCCACTTCACACACTAACAGAGAGATTTCAATACATAGGTTTTAAGATTATTACTAGTCAGATATATCCTTGTGTGGTGAATAGGGGGTGTTGAGTCCAGTTCCCTGAGCAAGGAGTAGGTCTTGTCTATTACATATTGGGTTTATGGAACGGTATCTCAGCTCATTTGAAACCCTTGTTTTATGTATCACCCCACCTCACCTTTCCTGTTAAGCAGCCATAGTGTGTTTTCTGCATGTGTGACTCTGTTCTGTTTTGTAATTCAGTTCAAGTGTAACGGTTTTTACTTTCCCTGTATAAGTGATATCTTATGAGAAGTGTCCTTTTCTGTGTGACTTATTTCCCTTAGAATCGTCGTACCTAAATCCACTCATCATGCTGCTACTTGCCTTAGGACATTGATTTCATGGCTGAGTGATATTCCATTGTACATAAGGACCACCACTTATTTATCCATTTTTATCTTTCCTGGGATATTTAAGGTGGAATGAAGTGGAGGTCCTTGGCAACAGAGAAGCCCTAAACTTTGGTGTTCCTGTGTCTTGCTGATTTTTAACTTTCCCAATTTATACCCCCATGCATGGAAGTGCCCTATGCTCTCTAAGCTGTGTTTTTTAGATGTTTCAGGACTCACTGTACCCTTCTCCAGAGTGGCTGTTGGCAATTTACATCCCGCCCATCAGCGTAGCAAGGCTCCCATTTCTCCATGGCCTGTCCTGCATTTCTGGTTTTGACCCTTTTTTCAGCATGGCCCATTTGACCGATGGGAAGCGAGACTTCTTTGTAGCGCTGATTTGCCTTTCCAGGTTGCTTGGTTGGCCAAAAAGGGCGTATGCGTTTTTTCCTGAATATATTCAGGAAAAAACGCATAGGCCCTTTTTGGCCAAGGGCATCATTATCAATGTTTTGCCGCTTTTCATGTGCTTTAAAGGCGATTCGTATCTACCTCCTGAAATCTGTTTTCTGCAATTCTGCCTTGATTTCAAATCCTCTTTTTTGCCTTCCCTCAATATATTTGTGGACGAGAGTTATCATTTATAACTCTGCAGGTTTGTGAATTGCAGTGCCCTGAAGCTCCATTTTACAACTCGCTTTTTGGGAGCTGGCCCTAAAAGCGCAGGATGGCTTCAGGCCCTGTTCTCGTTCCAGGGGGCAGGCTGAGCCTGTGGTTAATTCTTCTTCCTGATGGGAAAATAGAGTGCCCTGTGCCTGTCCCAACACCAACAGCTAGTCTCTCATTGGTTCCCCATCTTCCCATTCATCCTCAGGACAAATTGCAACCTGTACGGAACAGGAGGTTAAAGGTGCTGATGCTCCAAGTAGGGAGATTGCTAGTAAAGTGGCTGCAATGGCGAACCCGAGCACAAGGAGATGAGAAATGAGGTGCGTTTTAGAAACCTTTCCCCATCACACGGTGTACCATATTCTGGGTTTCTATGCCTGTTTTCGATGTAGGAAGATGCCCTTGAACCTGGAGATTTGGGACCCATGGGATGGGTACCACGCAGTATTACTTTAAAGGGTCTGCGTTTACTCACCCAACCTCACCAAACCTCTCAGCCCCAAGAGTGTCCACCCTTATGTCTCATCCAGCTGTGGGTCTAGATATGGTCAATCCAGGTTCCATCACAGCCCCTGAACGAATTGTGTAAGAATTTCTCTCTCTTTCACTGTCTTTGTTTCATGGGGTTTTAAAAGTAATTTATTTTTAGAATGGGGTTTAGCTGCTTTTCACTGCTGTGTTTATGCCGCTTTACACCCACTTCACACACTAACAGAGAGATTTCAATACATAGGTTTTAAGATTATTACTAGTCAGATATATCCTTGTGTGGTGAATAGGGGGTGTTGAGTCCAGTTCCCTGAGCAAGGAGTAGGTCTTGTCTATTACATATTGGGTTTATGGAACGGTATCTCAGCTCATTTGAAACCCTTGTTTTATGTATCACCCCACCTCACCTTTCCTGTTAAGCAGCCATAGTGTGTTTTCTGCATGTGTGACTCTGTTCTGTTTTGTAATTCAGTTCAAGTGTAACGGTTTTTACTTTCCCTGTATAAGTGATATCTTATGAGAAGTGTCCTTTTCTGTGTGACTTATTTCCCTTAGAATCGTCGTACCTAAATCCACTCATCATGCTGCTACTTGCCTTAGGACATTGATTTCATGGCTGAGTGATATTCCATTGTACATAAGGACCACCACTTATTTATCCATTTTTATCTTTCCTGGGATATTTAAGGTGGAATGAAGTGGAGGTCCTTGGCAACAGAGAAGCCCTAAACTTTGGTGTTCCTGTGTCTTGCTGATTTTTAACTTTCCCAATTTATACCCCCATGCATGGAAGTGCCCTATGCTCTCTAAGCTGTGTTTTTTAGATGTTTCAGGACTCACTGTACCCTTCTCCAGAGTGGCTGTTGGCAATTTACATCCCGCCCATCAGCGTAGCAAGGCTCCCATTTCTCCATGGCCTGTCCTGCATTTCTGGTTTTGACCCTTTTTTCAGCATGGCCCATTTGACCGATGGGAAGCGAGACTTCTTTGTAGCGCTGATTTGCCTTTCCAGGTTGCTTGGTTGGCCAAAAAGGGCGTATGCGTTTTTTCCTGAATATATTCAGGAAAAAACGCATAGGCCCTTTTTGGCCAAGGGCATCATTATCAATGTTTTGCCGCTTTTCATGTGCTTTAAAGGCGATTCGAATCTACCTCCTGAAATCTGATTCCTGCAATTCTGCCTTGATTTCAAATCCTCTTTTTTGCCTTCCCTCAATATATTTGTGGACGAGAGTTATCATTTATAACTCTGCAGGTTTGTGAATTGCAGTGCCCTGAAGCTCCATTTTACAACTCGCTTTTTGGGAGCTGGCCGTAAAAGCGCAGGATGGCTTCAGGCCCTGTTCTGGTTCTGGGGGACAGGCTGAGCCTGTGGTTAATTCTTCTTCCTGATGGGAAAATAGAGTGCCCTGTGCCTGTCCCAACACCAAGAGCTAGTCTCTCATTGGTTCCACATCTTCCCGTTCATCCTCAGGACAAATTGCAACCTGTACGGAACAGGAGGTTAAAGGTGCTGATGCTCCAAGTAGGGAGATTGCTAGTAAAGTGTCTGCAATGGTGAACCCGAGCACAAGGAGATGAGAAATGAGGTGCGTTTTAGAAACCTTTCCCCATCACACGGTGTACCATATTCTGGGTTTCTATGCATGTTTTCGATGTAGGAAGATGCCCTTGAACCTGGAGATTTGGGACCCATGGGATGGGTACCACGCAGTATTACTTTAAAGGGTCTGCGTTTACTCACCCAACCTCACCAAACCTCTCAGCCCCAAGAGTGTCCACCCTTATGTCTCATCCAGCTGTGGGTCTAGATATGGTCAATCCAGGTTCCATCACAGCCCCTGAACGAATTGTGTAAGAATTTCTCTCTCTTTCACTGTCTTTGTTTCCTGGGGTTTTAAAAGTAATTTATTTTTAGAATGGGGTTTAGCTGCTTTTCACTGCTGTGTTTATGCCGCTTTACACCCACTTCACACACTAACAGAGAGATTTCAATACATAGGTTTTAAGATTATTACTAGTCAGATATATCCTTGTGTGGTGAATAGGGGGTGTTGAGTCCAGTTTCCTGAGCAAGGAGTAGGTCTTGTCTATTACATATTGGGTTTATGGAACGGTATCTCAGCTCATTTGAAACCCTTGTTTTATGTATCACCCCACCTCACCTTTCCTGTTAAGCAGCCATAGTGTGTTTTCTGCATGTGTGACTCTGTTCTGTTTTGTAATTCAGTTCAAGTGTAACGGTGTTTACTTTCCCTGTATAAGTGATATCTTATGAGAAGTGTCCTTTTCTGTGTGACTTATTTCACTTAGAATCGTCTCGTACCTAAATCCACTCATCATGCTGCTACTAGCCTTAGGACATTGATTTCATGGCTGAGTGATATTCCATTGTACATAAGGACCACCACTTATTTATCCATTTTTATCTTTCCTGGGATATTTAAGGTGGAATGAAGTGGAGGTCCTTGGCAACAGAGAAGCCCTAAACTTTGGTGTTCCTGTGTCTTGCTGATATTTAACTTTCCCAATTTATACCCCCATGCATGGAAGTGCCCTATGCTCTCTAAGCTGTGTTTTTTAGATGTTTCAGGACTCACTGTACCCTTCTCCAGAGTGGCTGTTGGCAATTTACATCCCGCCCATCAGCGTAGCAAGGCTCCCATTTCTCCATGGCCTGTCCTGCATTTCTGGTTTTGACACTTTTTTCAGCATGGCCCATTTGACCGATGGGAAGCGAGACTTCTTTGTAGCGCTGATTTGCCTTTCCAGGTTGCTTGGTTGGCCAAAAAGGGCGTATGCGTTTTTTCCTGAATATATTCAGGAAAAAACGCATACGCCCTTTTTGGCCAAGGGCATCATTATCAATGTTTTGCCGCTTTTCATGTGCTTTAAAGGCGATTCGAATCTACCTCCTGAAATCTGTTTCCTGCAATTCTGCCTTGATTTCAAATCCTCTTTTTTGCCTTCCCTCAATATATTTGTGGACGAGAGTTATCATTTATAACTCTGCAGGTTTGTGAATTGCAGTGCCCTGAAGCTCCATTTTACCACTCGCTTTTTGGGAGCTGGCCGTAAAAGCGCAGGATGGCTTCAGGCCCTGTTCTGGTTCCGGGGGGAAGGCTGAGCCTGTGGTTAATTCTTCTTCCTGATGGGAAAATAGAGTGCCCTGTGCCTGTCCCAACACCAAGAGCTAGTCTCTCATTGGTTCCCCATCTTCCCGTTCATCCTCAGGACAAATTGCAACCTGTACGGAACAGGAGGTTAAAGGTGCTGATGCTCCAAGTAGGGAGATTGCTAGTAAAGTGTCTGCAATGGTGAACCCGAGCACAAGGAGATGAGAAATGAGGTGCGTTTTAGAAACCTTTCCCCATCACACGGTGTACCATATTCTGGGTTTCTATGCATGTTTTCGATGTAGGAAGATGCCCTTGAACCTGGAGATTTGGGACCCATGGGATGGGTACCACGCAGTATTACTTTAAAGGGTCTGCGTTTACTCACCCAACCTCACCAAACCTCTCAGCCCCAAGAGTGTCCACCCTTATGTCTCATCCAGCTGTGGGTCTAGATATGGTCAATCCAGGTTCCATCACAGCCCCTGAACGAATTGTGTAAGAATTTCTCTCTCTTTCACTGTCTTTGTTTCCTGGGGTTTTAAAAGTAATTTATTTTTAGAATGGGGTTTAGCTGCTTTTCACTGCTGTGTTTATGCCGCTTTACACCCACTTCACACACTAACAGAGAGATTTCAATACATAGGTTTTAAGATTATTACTAGTCAGATATATCCTTGTGTGGTGAATAGGGGGTGTTGAGTCCAGTTTCCTGAGCAAGGAGTAGGTCTTGTCTATTACATATTGGGTTTATGGAACGGTATCTCAGCTCATTTGAAACCCTTGTTTTATGTATCACCCCACCTCACCTTTCCTGTTAAGCAGCCATAGTGTGTTTTCTGCATGTGTGACTCTGTTCTGTTTTGTAATTCAGTTCAAGTGTAACGGTGTTTACTTTCCCTGTATAAGTGATATCTTATGAGAAGTGTCCTTTTCTGTGTGACTTATTTCACTTAGAATCGTCTCGTACCTAAATCCACTCATCATGCTGCTACTAGCCTTAGGACATTGATTTCATGGCTGAGTGATATTCCATTGTACATAAGGACCACCACTTATTTATCCATTTTTATCTTTCCTGGGATATTTAAGGTGGAATGAAGTGGAGGTCCTTGGCAACAGAGAAGCCCTAAACTTTGGTGTTCCTGTGTCTTGCTGATATTTAACTTTCCCAATTTATACCCCCATGCATGGAAGTGCCCTATGCTCTCTAAGCTGTGTTTTTTAGATGTTTCAGGACTCACTGTACCCTTCTCCAGAGTGGCTGTTGGCAATTTACATCCCGCCCATCAGCGTAGCAAGGCTCCCATTTCTCCATGGCCTGTCCTGCATTTCTGGTTTTGACACTTTTTTCAGCATGGCCCATTTGACCGATGGGAAGCGAGACTTCTTTGTAGCGCTGATTTGCCTTTCCAGGTTGCTTGGTTGGCCAAAAAGGGCGTATGCGTTTTTTCCTGAATATATTCAGGAAAAAACGCATACGCCCTTTTTGGCCAAGGGCATCATTATCAATGTTTTGCCGCTTTTCATGTGCTTTAAAGGCGATTCGAATCTACCTCCTGAAATCTGTTTCCTGCAATTCTGCCTTGATTTCAAATCCTCTTTTTTGCCTTCCCTCAATATATTTGTGGACGAGAGTTATCATTTATAACTCTGCAGGTTTGTGAATTGCAGTGCCCTGAAGCTCCATTTTACCACTCGCTTTTTGGGAGCTGGCCGTAAAAGCGCAGGATGGCTTCAGGCCCTGTTCTGGTTCCGGGGGGAAGGCTGAGCCTGTGGTTAATTCTTCTTCCTGATGGGAAAATAGAGTGCCCTGTGCCTGTCCCAACACCAAGAGCTAGTCTCTCATTGGTTCCCCATCTTCCCGTTCATCCTCAGGACAAATTGCAACCTGTACGGAACAGGAGGTTAAAGGTGCTGATGCTCCAAGTAGGGAGATTGCTAGTAAAGTGTCTGCAATGGTAAACCCGAGCACAAGGAGATGAGAAATGAGGTGCGTTTTAGAAACCTTTCCCCATCACACGGTGTACCATATTCTGGGTTTCTATGCATGTTTTCGATGTAGGAAGATGCCCTTGAACCTGGAGATTTGGGACCCATGGGATGGGTACCACGCAGTATTACTTTAAAGGGTCTGCGTTTACTCACCCAACCTCACCAAACCTCTCAGCCCCAAGAGTGTCCACCCTTATGTCTCATCCAGCTGTGGGTCTAGATATGGTCAATCCAGGTTCCATCACAGCCCCTGAACGAATTGTGTAAGAATTTCTCTCTCTTTCACTGTCTTTGTTTCATGGGGTTTTAAAAGTAATTTATTTTTAGAATGGGGTTTAGCTGCTTTTCACTGCTGTGTTTATGCCGCTTTACACCCACTTCACACACTAACAGAGAGATTTCAATACATAGGTTTTAAGATTATTACTAGTCAGATATATCCTTGTGTGGTGAATAGGGGGTGTTGAGTCCAGTTTCCTGAGCAAGGAGTAGGTCTTGTCTATTACATATTGGGTTTATGGAACGGTATCTCAGCTCATTTGAAACCCTTGTTTTATGTATCACCCCACCTCACCTTTCCTGTTAAGCAGCCATAGTGTGTTTTCTGCATGTGTGACTCTGTTCTGTTTTGTAATTCAGTTCAAGTGTAACGGTGTTTACTTTCCCTGTATAAGTGATATCTTATGAGAAGTGTCCTTTTCTGTGTGACTTATTTCACTTAGAATCGTCTCGTACCTAAATCCACTCATCATGCTGCTACTAGCCTTAGGACATTGATTTCATGGCTGAGTGATATTCCATTGTACATAAGGACCACCACTTATTTATCCATTTTTATCTTTCCTGGGATATTTAAGGTGGAATGAAGTGGAGGTCCTTGGCAACAGAGAAGCCCTAAACTTTGGTGTTCCTGTGTCTTGCTGATATTTAACTTTCCCAATTTATACCCCCATGCATGGAAGTGCCCTATGCTCTCTAAGCTGTGTTTTTTAGATGTTTCAGGACTCACTGTACCCTTCTCCAGAGTGGCTGTTGGCAATTTACATCCCGCCCATCAGCGTAGCAAGGCTCCCATTTCTCCATGGCCTGTCCTGCATTTCTGGTTTTGACACTTTTTTCAGCATGGCCCATTTGACCGATGGGAAGCGAGACTTCTTTGTAGCGCTGATTTGCCTTTCCAGGTTGCTTGGTTGGCCAAAAAGGGCGTATGCGTTTTTTCCTGAATATATTCAGGAAAAAACGCATACGCCCTTTTTGGCCAAGGGCATCATTATCAATGTTTTGCCGCTTTTCATGTGCTTTAAAGGCGATTCGAATCTACCTCCTGAAATCTGTTTCCTGCAATTCTGCCTTGATTTCAAATCCTCTTTTTTGCCTTCCCTCAATATATTTGTGGACGAGAGTTATCATTTATAACTCTGCAGGTTTGTGAATTGCAGTGCCCTGAAGCTCCATTTTACCACTCGCTTTTTGGGAGCTGGCCGTAAAAGCGCAGGATGGCTTCAGGCCCTGTTCTGGTTCCGGGGGGAAGGCTGAGCCTGTGGTTAATTCTTCTTCCTGATGGGAAAATAGAGTGCCCTGTGCCTGTCCCAACACCAAGAGCTAGTCTCTCATTGGTTCCCCATCTTCCCGTTCATCCTCAGGACAAATTGCAACCTGTACGGAACAGGAGGTTAAAGGTGCTGATGCTCCAAGTAGGGAGATTGCTAGTAAAGTGTCTGCAATGGTAAACCCGAGCACAAGGAGATGAGAAATGAGGTGCGTTTTAGAAACCTTTCCCCATCACACGGTGTACCATATTCTGGGTTTCTATGCATGTTTTCGATGTAGGAAGATGCCCTTGAACCTGGAGATTTGGGACCCATGGGATGGGTACCACGCAGTATTACTTTAAAGGGTCTGCGTTTACTCACCCAACCTCACCAAACCTCTCAGCCCCAAGAGTGTCCACCCTTATGTCTCATCCAGCTGTGGGTCTAGATATGGTCAATCCAGGTTCCATCACAGCCCCTGAACGAATTGTGTAAGAATTTCTCTCTCTTTCACTGTCTTTGTTTCATGGGGTTTTAAAAGTAATTTATTTTTAGAATGGGGTTTAGCTGCTTTTCACTGCTGTGTTTATGCCGCTTTACACCCACTTCACACACTAACAGAGAGATTTCAATACATAGGTTTTAAGATTATTACTAGTCAGATATATCCTTGTGTGGTGAATAGGGGGTGTTGAGTCCAGTTCTCTGAGCAAGGAGTAGGTCTTGTCTATTACATATTGGGTTTATGGAACGGTATCTCAGCTCATTTGAAACCCTTGTTTTATGTATCACCCCACCTCACCTTTCCTGTTAAGCAGCCATAGTGTGTTTTCTGCATGTGTGACTCTGTTCTGTTTTGTAATTCAGTTCAAGTGTAACGGTTTTTACTTTCCCTGTATAAGTGATATCTTATGAGAAGTGTCCTTTTCTGTGTGACTTATTTCACTTAGAATCGTCTCATACCTAAATCCACTCATCATGCTGCTACTAGCCTTAGGACATTGATTTCATGGCTGAGTGATATTCCATTGTACATAAGGACCACCACTTATTTATCCATTTTTATCTTTCCTGGAATATTTAAGGTGGAATGAAGTGGAGGTCCTTGGCAACAGAGCAGCCCTAAACTTTGGTGTGCTTTTGTCTTGCTGATTTTTAACTTTCCCAATTTATACCCCCATGCATGGAAGTGCCCTATGCTCTCTAAGCTGTGTTTTTTAGATGTTTCAGGACTCACTGTACCCTTCTCCAGAGTGGCTGTTGGCAATTTACATCCCGCCCATCAGCGTAGCAAGGCTGCCATTTCTCCATGGCCTGTCCTGCATTTCTGGTTTTGACACTTATTTCAGCATGGCCCATTTGACCGATGGGAAGCGAGACTTCTTTGTAGCGCTGATTTGCCTTTCCAGGTTGCTTGGTTGGCCAAAAAGGGCGTATGCGTTTTTTCCTGAATATATTCAGGAAAAAACGCATACGCCCTTTTTGGCCAAGGGCATCATTATCAATGTTTTGCCGCTTTTCATGTGCTTTAAAGGCGATTCGAATCTACCTCCTGAAATCTGTTTCCTGCAATTCTGCCTTGATTTCAAATCCTCTTTTTTGCCTTCCCTCAATATATTTGTGGACGAGAGTTATCATTTATAACTCTACAGGTTTGTGAATTGCAGTGCCCTGAAGCTCCATTTTACAACTCGCTTTTTGGGAGCTGGCCGTAAAAGCGCAGGATGGCTTCAGGCCCTGTTCTGGTTCTGGGGGGCAGGCTGAGCCTGTGGTTAATTCTTCTTCGTGATGGGAAAATAGAGTGCCCTGTGCCTGTCCCAACACCAAGAGCTAGTCTCTCATTGGTTCCCCATCTTCCCGTTCATCCTCAGGACAAATTGCAACCTGTACGGAACAGGAGGTTAAAGGTGCTGATGCTCCAAGTAGGGAGATTGCTAGTAAAGTGGCTGCAATGGCGAACCCGAGCACAAGGAGATGAGAAATGAGGTGCGTTTTAGAAACCTTTCCCCATCACACGGTGTACCATATTCTGGGTTTCTATGCATGTTTTCGATGTAGGAAGATGCCCTTGAACCTGGAGATTTGGGACCCATGGGATGGGTACCACGCAGTATTACTTTAAAGGGTCTGCGTTTACTCACCCAACCTCACCAAACCTCTCAGCCCCAAGAGTGTCCACCCTTATGTCTCATCCAGCTGTGGGTCTAGATATGGTCAATCCAGGTTCCATCACAGCCCCTGAACGAATTGTGTAAGAATTTCTCTCTCTTTCACTGTCTTTGTTTCATGGGGTTTTAAAAGTAATTTATTTTTAGAATGGGGTTTAGCTGCTTTTCACTGCTGTGTTTATCCCGCTTTACACCCACTTCACACACTAACAGAGAGATTTCAATACATAGGTTTTAAGATTATTACTAGTCAGATATATCCTTGTGTGATGAGTAGGGGGTGTTGAGTCCAGTTCTCTGAGCAAGGAGTAGGTCTTGTCTATTACATATTGGGTTTATGGAACGGTATCTCAGCTCATTTGAAACCCTTGTTTTATGTATCACCCCACCTCACCTTTCCTGTTAAGCAGCCATAGTGTGTTTTCTGCATGTGTGACTCTGTTCTGTTTTGTAATTCAGTTCAAGTGTAACGGTTTTTACTTTCTCTGTATAAGTGATATCTTATGAGAAGTGTCCTTTTCTGTGTGACTTATTTCCCTTAGAATCGTCGTACCTAAATCCACTCATCATGCTGCTACTTGCCTTAGGACATTGATTTCATGGCTGAGTGATATTCCATTGTACATAAGGACCACCACTTATTTATCCATTTTTATCTTTCCTGGGATATTTAAGGTGGAATGAAGTGGAGGTCCTTGGCAACAGAGAAGCCCTAAACTTTGGTGTTCCTGTGTCTTGCTGATTTTTAACTTTCCCAATTTATACCCCCATGCATGGAAGTGCCCTATGCTCTCTAAGCTGTGTTTTTTAGATGTTTCAGGACTCACTGTACCCTTCTCCAGAGTGGCTGTTGGCAATTTACATCCCGCCCATCAGCGTAGCAAGGCCCCCATTTCTCCATGGTCTGTCCTGCATTTCTGGTTTTGACACTTTTTTCAGCATGGCCCATTTGACCGATGGGAAGCGAAACTTCTTTGTAGCGCTGATTTGCCTTTCCAGGTTGCTTGGTTGGCCAAAAAGGGCGTATGCGTTTTTTCCTGAATATATTGCCCTTTTTGGCCAAGGGCATCATTATCAATGTTTTGCCGCTTTTCATGTGCTTTAAAGGCGATTCGAATCTACCTCCTGAAATCTGTTTCCTGCAATTCTGCCTTGATTTCAAATCCTCTTTTTTGCCTTCCCTCAATATATTTGTGGACGAGAGTTATCATTTATAACTCTGCAGGTTTGTGAATTGCAGTGCCCTGAAGCTCCATTTTACAACTCGCTTTTTGGGAGCTGGCCGTAAAAGCGCAGGATGGCTTCAGGCCCTGTTCTGGTTCCGGGGGGAAGGCTGAGCCTGTGGTTAATTCTTCTTCCTGATGGGAAAATAGAGTGCCCTGTGCCTGTCCCAACACCAAGAGCTAGTCTCTCATTGGTTCCCCATCTTCCCATTCATCCTCAGGACAAATTGCAACCTGTACGGAACAGGAGGTTAAAGGTGCTGATGCTCCAAGTAGGGAGATTGCTAGTAAAGTGGCTGGAATGGCGAACCCGAGCACAAGGAGATGAGAAATGAGGTGCGTTTTAGAAACCTTTCCCCATCACACGGTGTACCATATTCTGGGTTTCTATGCATGTTTTCGATGTAGGAAGATGCCCTTAAACCTGGAGATTTGGGACCCATGGGATGGGTACCACGCAGTATTACTTTAAAGGGTCTGCGTTTACTCACCCAACCTCACCAAACCTCTCAGCCCCAAGAGTGTCCACCCTTATGTCTCATCCAGCTGTGGGTCTAGATATGGTCAATCCAGGTTCCATCACAGCCCCTGAACGAATTGTGTAAGAATTTCTCTCTCTTTCACTGTCTTTGTTTCATGGGGTTTTAAAAGTAATTTATTTTTAGAATGGGGTTTAGCTGCTTTTCACTGCTGTGTTTATGCCGCTTTACACCCACTTCACACACTAACAGAGAGATTTCAATACATAGGTTTTAAGATTATTACTAGTCAGATATATCCTTGTGTGGTGAATAGGGGGTGTTGAGTCCAGTTCTCTGAGCAAGGAGTAGGTCTTGTCTATTACGTATTGGGTTTATGGAACGGTATCTCAGCTCATTTGTAACCCTTGTTTTATGTATCACCCCACCTCACCTTTCCTGTTAAGCAGCCATAGTGTGTTTTCTGCATGTGTGACTCTGTTCTGTTTTGTAATTCAGTTCAAGTGTAACGGTTTTTACTTTCCCTGTATAAGTGATATCTTATGAGAAGTGTCCTTTTCTGTGTGACTTATTTCACTTAGAATCGTCTCATACCTAAATCCACTCATCATGCTGCTACTAGCCTTAGGACATTGATTTCATGGCTGAGTGATATTCCATTGTACATAAGGACCACCACTTATTTATCCATTTTTATCTTTCCTGGAATATTTAAGGTGGAATGAAGTGGAGGTCCTTGGCAACAGAGAAGCCCTAAACTTTGGTGTTCCTGTGTCTTGCTGATTTTTAACTTTCCCAATTTATACCCCCATGCATGGAAGTGCCCTATGCTCTCTAAGCTGTGTTTTTTAGATGTTTCAGGACTCACTGTACCCTTCTCCAGAGTGGCTGTTGGCAATTTACATCCCGCCCATCAGCGTAGCAAGGCTCCCATTTCTCCATGGCCTGTCCTGCATTTCTGGTTTTGACACTTATTTCAGCATGGCCCATTTGACCGATGGGAAGCGAGACTTCTTTGTAGCGCTGATTTGCCTTTCCAGGTTGCTTGGTTGGCCAAAAAGGGCGTATGCGTTTTTTCCTGAATATATTCAGGAAAAAACGCATACGCCCTTTTTGGCCAAGGGCATCATTATCAATGTTTTGCCGCTTTTCATGTGCTTTAAAGACGATTCGAATCTACCTCCTGAAATCTGTTTCCTGCAATTCTGCCTTGATTTCAAATCCTCTTTTTTGCCTTCCCTCAATATATTTGTGGACGAGAGTTATCATTTATAACTCTGCAGGTTTGTGAATTGCAGTGCCCTGAAGCTCCATTTTACAACTCGCTTTTTGGGAGCTGGCCGTAAAAGCACAGGATGGCTTCAGGCCCTGTTCTGGTTCTGGGGGACAGGCTGAGCCTGTGGTTAATTCTTCTTCCTGATGGGAAAATAGAGTGCCCTGTGCCTGTCCCAACACCAAGAGCTAGTCTCTCATTGGTTCCCCATCTTCCCGTTCATCCTCAGGACAAATTGCAACCTGTACGGAACAGGAGGTTAAAGGTGCTGATGCTCCAAGTAGGGAGATTGCTAGTAAAGTGTCTGCAATGGTGAACCCGAGCACAAGGAGATGAGAAATGAGGTGCGTTTTAGAAACCTTTCCCCATCACACGGTGTACCATATTCTGGGTTTCTATGCATGTTTTCGATGTAGGAAGATGCCCTTGAACCTGGAGATTTGGGACCCATGGGATGGGTACCACGCAGTATTACTTTAAAGGGTCTGCGTTTACTCACCCAACCTCACCAAACCTCTCAGCCCCAAGAGTGTCCACCCTTATGTCTCATCCAGCTGTGGGTCTAGATATGGTCAATCCAGGTTCCATCACAGCCCCTGAACGAATTGTGTAAGAATTTCTCTCTCTTTCACTGTCTTTGTTTCATGGGGTTTTAAAAGTAATTTATTTTTAGAATGGGGTTTAGCTGCTTTTCACTGCTGTGTTTATGCCGCTTTACACCCACTTCACACACTAACAGAGAGATTTCAATACATAGGTTTTAAGATTATTACTAGTCAGATATATCCTTGTGTGGTGAATAGGGGGTGTTGAGTCCAGTTCTCTGAGCAAGGAGTAGGTCTTGTCTATTACATATTGGGTTTATGGAACGGTATCTCAGCTCATTTGAAACCCTTGTTTTATGTATCACCCCACCTCACCTTTCCTGTTAAGCAGCCATAGTGTGTTTTCTGCATGTGTGACTCTGTTCTGTTTTGTAATTCAGTTCAAGTGTAACGGTTTTTACTTTCCCTGTATAAGTGATATCTTATGAGAAGTGTCCTTTTCTGTGTGACTTATTTCCCTTAGAATCGTCGTACCTAAATCCACTCATCATGCTGCTACTTGCCTTAGGACATTGATTTCATGGCTGAGTGATATTCCATTGTACATAAGGACCACCACTTATTTATCCATTTTTATCTTTCCTGGGATATTTAAGGTGGAATGAAGTGGAGGTCCTTGGCAACAGAGAAGCCCTAAACTTTGGTGTTCCTGTGTCTTGCTGATTTTTAACTTTCCCAATTTATACCCCCATGCATGGAAGTGCCCTATGCTCTCTAAGCTGTGTTTTTTAGATGTTTCAGGACTCACTGTACCCTTCTCCAGAGTGGCTGTTGGCAATTTACATCCCGCCCATCAGCGTAGCAAGGCTCCCATTTCTCCATGGCCTGTCCTGCATTTCTGGTTTTGACACTTTTTTCAGCATGGCCCATTTGACCGATGGGAAGCGAGACTTCTTTGTAGCGCTGATTTGCCTTTCCAGGTTGCTTGGTTGGCCAAAAAGGGCGTATGCGTTTTTTCCTGAATATATTGCCCTTTTTGGCCAAGGGCATCATTATCAATGTTTTGCCGCTTTTCATGTGCTTTAAAGGCGATTCGAATCTACCTCCTGAAATCTGTTTCCTGCAATTCTGCCTTGATTTCAAATCCTCTTTTTTGCCTTCCCTCAATATATTTGTGGACGAGAGTTATCATTTATAACTCTGCAGGTTTGTGAATTGCAGTGCCCTGAAGCTCCATTTTACCACTCGCTTTTTGGGAGCTGGCCGTAAAAGCGCAGGATGGCTTCAGGCCCTGTTCTGGTTCCGGGGGGCAGGCTGAGCCTGTGGTTAATTCTTCTTCCTGATGGGTAAATAGAGTGCCCTGTGCCTGTCCCAACACCAAGAGCTAGTCTCTCATTGGTTCCCCATCTTCCCATTCATCCTCAGGACAAATTGCAACCTGTACGGAACAGGAGGTTAAAGGTGCTGATGCTCCAAGTAGGGAGATTGCTAGTAAAGTGGCTGCAATGGCGAACCCGAGCACAAGGAGATGAGAAATGAGGTGCGTTTTAGAAACCTTTCCCCATCACACGGTGTACCATATTCTGGGTTTCTATGCATGTTTTCGATGTAGGAAGATGCCCTTAAACCTGGAGATTTGGGACCCATGGGATGGGTACCACGCAGTATTACTTTAAAGGGTCTGCGTTTACTCACCCAACCTCACCAAACCTCTCAGCCCCAAGAGTGTCCACCCTTATGTCTCATCCAGCTGTGGGTCTAGATATGGTCAATCCAGGTTCCATCACAGCCCCTGAACGAATTGTGTAAGAATTTCTCTCTCTTTCACTGTCTTTGTTTCATGGGGATTTAAAAGTAATTTATTTTTAGAATGGGGTTTAGCTGCTTTTCACTGCTGTGTTTATGCCGCTTTACACCCACTTCACACACTAACAGAGAGATTTCAATACATAGGTTTTAAGATTATTACTAGTCAGATATATCCTTGTGTGGTGAATAGGGGGTGTTGAGTCCAGTTCTCTGAGCAAGGAGTAGGTCTTGTCTATTACATATTGGGTTTATGGAACGGTATCTCAGCTCATTTGTAACCCTTGTTTTATGTATCACCCCACCTCACCTTTCCTGTTAAGCAGCCATAGTGTGTTTTCTGCATGTGTGACTCTGTTCTGTTTTGTAATTCAGTTCAAGTGTAACGGTGTTTACTTTCCCTGTATAAGTGATATCTTATGAGAAGTGTCCTTTTCTGTGTGACTTATTTCACTTAGAATCGTCTCGTACCTAAATCCACTCATCATGCTGCTACTAGCCTTAGGACATTGATTTCATGGCTGAGTGATATTCCATTGTACATAAGGACCACCACTTATTTATACATTTTTATCTTTCCTGGGATATTTAAGGTGGAATGAAGTGGAGGTCCTTGGCAACAGAGCAGCCCTAAACTTTGGTGTTCCTGTGTCTTGCTGATTTTTAACTTTCCCAATTTATACCCCCATGCATGGAAGTGCCCTATGCTCTCTAAGCTGTGTTTTTTAGATGTTTCAGGACACACTGTACCCTTCTCCAGAGTGGCTGTTGGCAATTTACATCCCGCCCATCAGCGTAGCAAGGCTGCCATTTCTCCATGGCCTGTCCTGCATTTCTGGTTTTGACACTTATTTCAGCATGGCCCATTTGACCGATGGGAAGCGAGACTTCTTTGTAGCGCTGATTTGCCTTTCCAGGTTGCTTGGTTGGCCAAAAAGGGCGTATGCGTTTTTTCCTGAATATATTCAGGAAAAAACGCATACGCCCTTTTTGGCCAAGGGCATCATTATCAATGTTTTGCCGCTTTTCATGTGCTTTAAAGGCGATTCGAATCTACCTCCTGAAATCTGTTTCCTGCAATTCTGCCTTGATTTCAAATCCTCTTTTTTGCCTTCCCTCAATATATTTGTGGACGAGAGTTATCATTTATAACTCTACAGGTTTGTGAATTGCAGTGCCCTGAAGCTCCATTTTACAACTCGCTTTTTGGGAGCTGGCCGTAAAAGCGCAGGATGGCTTCAGGCCCTGTTCTGGTTCTGGGGGGCAGGCTGAGCCTGTGGTTAATTCTTCTTCCTGATGGGAAAATAGAGTGCCCTGTGCCTGTCCCAACACCAAGAGCTAGTCTCTCATTGGTTCCCCATCTTCCCGTTCATCCTCAGGACAAATTGCAACCTGTACGGAACAGGAAGTTAAAGGTGCTGATGCTCCAAGTAGGGAGATTGCTAGTAAAGTGGCTGCAATGGCGAACCCGAGCACAAGGAGATGAGAAATGAGGTGCGTTTTAGAAACCTTTCCCCATCACACGGTGTACCATATTCTGGGTTTCTATGCATGTTTTCGATGTAGGAAGATGCCCTTGAACCTGGAGATTTGGGACCCATGGGATGGGTACCACGCAGTATTACTTTAAAGGGTCTGCGTTTACTCACCCAACCTCACCAAACCTCTCAGCCCCAAGAGTGTCCACCCTTATGTCTCATCCAGTTGTGGGTCTAGATATGGTCAATCCAGGTTCCATCACAGCCCCTGAACGAATTGTATAAGAATTTCTCTCTCTTTCACTGTCTTTGTTTCATGGGGTTTTAAAAGTAATTTATTTTTAGAATGGGGTTTAGCTGCTTTTCACTGCTGTGTTTATGCCGCTTTACACCCACTTCACACACTAACAGAGAGATTTCAATACATAGGTTTTAAGATTATTACTAGTCAGATATATCCTTGTGTGGTGAATAGGGGGTGTTGAGTCCAGTTCTCTGAGCAAGGAGTAGGTCTTGTCTATTACATATTGGGTTTATGGAACGGTATCTCAGCTCATTTGAAACCCTTGTTTTATGTATCACCCCACCTGACCTTTCCTGTTAAGCAGCCATAGTGTGTTTTCTGCATGTGTGACTCTGTTCTGTTTTGTAATTCAGTTCAAGTGTAACGGTTTTTACTTTCCCTGTATAAGTGATATCTTATGAGAAGTGTCCTTTTCTGTGTGACTTATTTCACTTAGAATCGTCTCGTACCTAAATCCACTCATCATGCTGCTACTAGCCTTAGGACATTGATTTCATGGCTGAGTGATATTCCATTGTACATAAGGACCACCACTTATTTATCCATTTTTATCTTTCCTGGGATATTTAAGGTGGAATGAAGTGGAGGTCCTTGGCAACAGAGAAGCCCTAAACTTTGGTGTTCCTGTGTCTTGCTGATTTTTAACTTTCCCAATTTATACCCCCATGCATGGAAGTGCCCTATGCTCTCTAAGCTGTGTTTTTTAGATGTTTCAGGACTCACTGTACCCTTCTCCAGAGTGGCTGTTGGCAATTTACATCCCGCCCATCAGCGTAGCAAGGCTCCCATTTCTCCATGGCCTGTCCTGCATTTCTGGTTTTGACACTTTTTTCAGCATGGCCCATTTGACCGATGGGAAGCGAGACTTCTTTGTAGCGCTGATTTGCCTTTCCAGGTTGCTTGGTTGGCCAAAAAGGGCGTATGCGTTTTTTCCTGAATATATTCAGGAAAAAACGCATACGCCCTTTTTGGCCAAGGGCATCATTATCAATGTTTTGCCGCTTTTCATGTGCTTTAAAGGCGATTCGAATCTACCTCCTGAAATCTGATTCCTGCAATTCTGCCTTGATTTCAAATCCTCTTTTTTGCCTTCCCTCAATATATTTGTGGACGAGAGTTATCATTTATAACTCTGCAGGTTTGTGAATTGCAGTGCCCTGAAGCTCCATTTTACAACTCGCTTTTTGGGAGCTGGCCGTAAAAGCGCAGGATGGCTTCAGGCCCTGTTCTGGTTCTGGGGGACAGGCTGAGCCTGTGGTTAATTCTTCTTCCTGATGGGAAAATAGAGTGCCCTGTGCCTGTCCCAACACCAAGAGCTAGTCTCTCATTGGTTCCCCATCTTCCCGTTCATCCTCAGGACAAATTGCAACCTGTACGGAACAGGAGGTTAAAGGTGCTGATGCTCCAAGTAGGGAGATTGCTAGTAAAGTGTCTGCAATGGTGAACCCGAGCACAAGGAGATGAGAAATGAGGTGCGTTTTAGAAACCTTTCCCCATCACACGGTGTACCATATTCTGGGTTTCTATGCATGTTTTCGATGTAGGAAGATGCCCTTGAACCTGGAGATTTGGGACCCATGGGATGGGTACCACGCAGTATTACTTTAAAGGGTCTGCGTTTACTCACCCAACCTCACCAAACCTCTCAGCCCCAAGAGTGTCCACCCTTATGTCTCATCCAGCTGTGGGTCTAGATATGGTCAATCCAGGTTCCATCACAGCCCCTGAACGAATTGTGTAAGAATTTCTCTCTCTTTCACTGTCTTTGTTTCATGGGGTTTTAAAAGTAATTTATTTTTAGAATGGGGTTTAGCTGCTTTTCACTGCTGTGTTTATGCCGCTTTACACCCACTTCACACACTAACAGAGAGATTTCAATACATAGGTTTTAAGATTATTACTAGTCAGATATATCCTTGTGTGGTGAATAGGGGGTGTTGAGTCCAGTTCTCTGAGCAAGGAGTAGGTCTTGTCTATTACATATTGGGTTTATGGAACGGTATCTCAGCTCATTTGAAACCCTTGTTTTATGTATCACCCCACCTCACCTTTCCTGTTAAGCAGCCATAGTGTGTTTTCTGCATGTGTGACTCTGTTCTGTTTTGTAATTCAGTTCAAGTGTAACGGTTTTTACTTTCCCTGTATAAGTGATATCTTATGAGAAGTGTCCTTTTCTGTGTGACTTATTTCCCTTAGAATCGTCGTACCTAAATCCACTCATCATGCTGCTACTTGCCTTAGGACATTGATTTCATGGCTGAGTGATATTCCATTGTACATAAGGACCACCACTTATTTATCCATTTTTATCTTTCCTGGGATATTTAAGGTGGAATGAAGTGGAGGTCCTTGGCAACAGAGAAGCCCTAAACTTTGGTGTTCCTGTGTCTTGCTGATTTTTAACTTTCCCAATTTATACCCCCATGCATGGAAGTGCCCTATGCTCTCTAAGCTGTGTTTTTTAGATGTTTCAGGACTCACTGTACCCTTCTCCAGAGTGGCTGTTGGCAATTTACATCCCGCCCATCAGCGTAGCAAGGCTCCCATTTCTCCATGGCCTGTCCTGCATTTCTGGTTTTGACACTTTTTTCAGCATGGCCCATTTGACCGATGGGAAGCGAGACTTCTTTGTAGCGCTGATTTGCCTTTCCAGGTTGCTTGGTTGGCCAAAAAGGGCGTATGCGTTTTTTCCTGAATATATTGCCCTTTTTGGCCAAGGGCATCATTATCAATGTTTTGCCGCTTTTCATGTGCTTTAAAGGCGATTCGAATCTACCTCCTGAAATCTGTTTCCTGCAATTCTGCCTTGATTTCAAATCCTCTTTTTTGCCTTCCCTCAATATATTTGTGGACGAGAGTTATCATTTATAACTCTGCAGGTTTGTGAATTGCAGTGCCCTGAAGCTCCATTTTACCACTCGCTTTTTGGGAGCTGGCCGTAAAAGCGCAGGATGGCTTCAGGCCCTGTTCTGGTTCCGGGGGGCAGGCTGAGCCTGTGGTTAATTCTTCTTCCTGATGGGTAAATAGAGTGCCCTGTGCCTGTCCCAACACCAAGAGCTAGTCTCTCATTGGTTCCCCATCTTCCCATTCATCCTCAGGACAAATTGCAACCTGTACGGAACAGGAGGTTAAAGGTGCTGATGCTCCAAGTAGGGAGATTGCTAGTAAAGTGGCTGCAATGGCGAACCCGAGCACAAGGAGATGAGAAATGAGGTGCGTTTTAGAAACCTTTCCCCATCACACGGTGTACCATATTCTGGGTTTCTATGCATGTTTTCGATGTAGGAAGATGCCCTTGAACCTGGAGATTTGGGACCCATGGGATGGGTACCACGCAGTATTACTTTAAAGGGTCTGCGTTTACTCACCCAACCTCACCAAACCTCTCAGCCCCAAGAGTGTCCACCCTTATGTCTCATCCAGCTGTGGATCTAGATATGGTCAATCCAGGTTCCATCACAGCCCCTGAACGAATTGTATAAGAATTTCTCTCTCTTTCACTGTCTTTGTTTCATGGGGTTTTAAAAGTAATTTATTTTTAGAATGGGGTTTAGCTGCTTTTCACTGCTGTGTTTATGCCGCTTTACACCCACTTCACACACTAACAGAGAGATTTCAATACATAGGTTTTAAGATTATTACTAGTCAGATATATCCTTGTGTGGTGAATAGGGGGTGTTGAGTCCAGTTCTCTGAGCAAGGAGTAGGTCTTGTCTATTACATATTGGGTTTATGGAACGGTATCTCAGCTCATTTGAAACCCTTGTTTTATGTATCACCCCACCTGACCTTTCCTGTTAAGCAGCCATAGTGTGTTTTCTGCATGTGTGACTCTGTTCTGTTTTGTAATTCAGTTCAAGTGTAACGGTTTTTACTTTCCCTGTATAAGTGATATCTTATGAGAAGTGTCCTTTTCTGTGTGACTTATTTCACTTAGAATCGTCTCGTACCTAAATCCACTCATCATGCTGCTACTAGCCTTAGGACATTGATTTCATGGCTGAGTGATATTCCATTGTACATAAGGACCACCACTTATTTATCCATTTTTATCTTTCCTGGGATATTTAAGGTGGAATGAAGTGGAGGTCCTTGGCAACAGAGAAGCCCTAAACTTTGGTGTTCCTGTGTCTTGCTGATTTTTAACTTTCCCAATTTATACCCCCATGCATGGAAGTGCCCTATGCTCTCTAAGCTGTGTTTTTTAGATGTTTCAGGACTCACTGTACCCTTCTCCAGAGTGGCTGTTGGCAATTTACATCCCGCCCATCAGCGTAGCAAGGCTCCCATTTCTCCATGGCCTGTCCTGCATTTCTGGTTTTGACACTTTTTTCAGCATGGCCCATTTGACCGATGGGAAGCGAGACTTCTTTGTAGCGCTGATTTGCCTTTCCAGGTTGCTTGGTTGGCCAAAAAGGGCGTATGCGTTTTTTCCTGAATATATTCAGGAAAAAACGCATACGCCCTTTTTGGCCAAGGGCATCATTATCAATGTTTTGCCGCTTTTCATGTGCTTTAAAGGCGATTCGAATCTACCTCCTGAAATCTGATTCCTGCAATTCTGCCTTGATTTCAAATCCTCTTTTTTGCCTTCCCTCAATATATTTGTGGACGAGAGTTATCATTTATAACTCTGCAGGTTTGTGAATTGCAGTGCCCTGAAGCTCCATTTTACAACTCGCTTTTTGGGAGCTGGCCGTAAAAGCGCAGGATGGCTTCAGGCCCTGTTCTGGTTCCGGGGGGACAGGCTGAGCCTGTGGTTAATTCTTCTTCCTGATGGGAAAATAGAGTGCCCTGTGCCTGTCCCAACACCAAGAGCTAGTCTCTCATTGGTTCCCCATCTTCCCGTTCATCCTCAGGACAAATTGCAACCTGTACGGAACAGGAGGTTAAAGGTGCTGATGCTCCAAGTAGGGAGATTGCTAGTAAAGTGTCTGCAATGGTGAACCCGAGCACAAGGAGATGAGAAATGAGGTGCGTTTTAGAAACCTTTCCCCATCACACGGTGTACCATATTCTGGGTTTCTATGCATGTTTTCGATGTAGGAAGATGCCCTTGAACCTGGAGATTTGGGACCCATGGGATGGGTACCACGCAGTATTACTTTAAAGGGTCTGCGTTTACTCACCCAACCTCACCAAACCTCTCAGCCCCAAGAGTGTCCACCCTTATGTCTCATCCAGCTGTGGGTCTAGATATGGTCAATCCAGGTTCCATCACAGCCCCTGAACGAATTGTGTAAGAATTTCTCTCTCTTTCACTGTCTTTGTTTCATGGGGTTTTAAAAGTAATTTATTTTTAGAATGGGGTTTAGCTGCTTTTCACTGCTGTGTTTATGCCGCTTTACACCCACTTCACACACTAACAGAGAGATTTCAATACATAGGTTTTAAGATTATTACTAGTCAGATATATCCTTGTGTGGTGAATAGGGGGTGTTGAGTCCAGTTCTCTGAGCAAGGAGTAGGTCTTGTCTATTACATATTGGGTTTATGGAACGGTATCTCAGCTCATTTGAAACCCTTGTTTTATGTATCACCCCACGTCACCTTTCCTGTTAAGCAGCCATAGTGTGTTTTCTGCATGTGTGACTCTGTTCTGTTTTGTAATTCAGTTCAAGTGTAACGGTTTTTACTTTCCCTGTATAAGTGATATCTGATGAGAAGTGTCCTTTTCTGTGTGACTTATTTCACTTAGAATCGTCTCGTACCTAAATCCACTCATCATGCTGCTACTAGCCTTAGGACATTGATTTCATGGCTGAGTGATATTCCATTGTACATAAGGACCACCACTTATTTATCCATTTTTATCTTTCCTGGGATATTTAAGGTGGAATGAAGTGGAGGTCCTTGGCAACAGAGAAGCCCTAAACTTTGGTGTTCCTGTGTCTTGCTGATTTTTAACTTTCCCAATTTATACCCCCATGCATGGAAGTGCCCTATGCTCTCTAAGCTGTGTTTTTTAGATGTTTCAGGACTCACTGTACCCTTCTCCAGAGTGGCTGTTGGCAATTTACATCCCGCCCATCAGCGTAGCAAGGCTCCCATTTCTCCATGGCCTGTCCTGCATTTCTGGTTTTGACCCTTTTTTCAGCATGGCCCATTTGACCGATGGGAAGCGAGACTTCTTTGTAGCGCTGATTTGCCTTTCCAGGTTGCTTGGTTGGCCAAAAAGGGCGTATGCGTTTTTTCCTGAATATATTCAGGAAAAAACGCATAGGCCCTTTTTGGCCAAGGGCATCATTATCAATGTTTTGCCGCTTTTCATGTGCTTTAAAGGCGATTCGTATCTACCTCCTGAAATCTGTTTCCTGCAATTCTGCCTTGATTTCAAATCCTCTTTTTTGCCTTCCCTCAATATATTTGTGGACGAGAGTTATCATTTATAACTCTGCAGGTTTGTGAATTGCAGTGCCCTGAAGCTCCATTTTACAACTCGCTTTTTGGGAGCTGGCCGTAAAAGCGCAGGATGGCTTCAGGCCCTGTTCTCGTTCCAGGGGGCAGGCTGAGCCTGTGGTTAATTCTTCTTCCTGATGGGAAAATAGAGTGCCCTGTGCCTGTCCCAACACCAACAGCTAGTCTCTCATTGGTTCCCCATCTTCCCATTCATCCTCAGGACAAATTGCAACCTGTACGGAACAGGAGGTTAAAGGTGCTGATGCTCCAAGTAGGGAGATTGCTAGTAAAGTGGCTGCAATGGCGAACCCGAGCACAAGGAGATGAGAAATGAGGTGCGTTTTAGAAACCTTTCCCCATCACACGGTGTACCATATTCTGGGTTTCTATGCATGTTTTCGATGTAGGAAGATGCCCTTGAACCTGGAGATTTGGGACCCATGGGATGGGTACCACGCAGTATTACTTTAAAGGGTCTGCGTTTACTCACCCAACCTCACCAAACCTCTCAGCCCCAAGAGTGTCCACCCTTATGTCTCATCCAGCTGTGGGTCTAGATATGGTCAATCCAGGTTCCATCACAGCCCCTGAACGAATTGTGTAAGAATTTCTCTCTCTTTCACTGTCTTTGTTTCATGGGGTTTTAAAAGTAATTTATTTTTAGAATGGGGTTTAGCTGCTTTTCACTGCTGTGTTTATGCCGCTTTACACCCACTTCACACACTAACAGAGAGATTTCAATACATAGGTTTTAAGATTATTACTAGTCAGATATATCCTTGTGTGGTGAATAGGGGGTGTTGAGTCCAGTTCCCTGAGGAAGGAGTAGGTCTTGTCTATTACATATTGGGTTTATGGAACGGTATCTCAGCTCATTTGAAACCCTTGTTTTATGTATCACCCCACCTCACCTTTCCTGTTAAGCAGCCATAGTGTGTTTTCTGCATGTGTGACTCTGTTCTGTTTTGTAATTCAGTTCAAGTGTAACGGTTTTTACTTTCCCTGTATAAGTGATATCTTATGAGAAGTGTCCTTTTCTGTGTGACTTATTTCCCTTAGAATCGTCGTACCTAAATCCACTCATCATGCTGCTACTTGCCTTAGGACATTGATTTCATGGCTGAGTGATATTCCATTGTACATAAGGACCACCACTTATTTATCCATTTTTATCTTTCCTGGGATATTTAAGGTGGAATGAAGTGGAGGTCCTTGGCAACAGAGAAGCCCTAAACTTTGGTGTTCCTGTGTCTTGCTGATTTTTAACTTTCCCAATTTATACCCCCATGCATGGAAGTGCCCTATGCTCTCTAAGCTGTGTTTTTTAGATGTTTCAGGACTCACTGTACCCTTCTCCAGAGTGGCTGTTGGCAATTTACATCCCGCCCATCAGCGTAGCAAGGCTCCCATTTCTCCATGGCCTGTCCTGCATTTCTGGTTTTGACCCTTTTTTCAGCATGGCCCATTTGACCGATGGGAAGCGAGACTTCTTTGTAGCGCTGATTTGCCTTTCCAGGTTGCTTGGTTGGCCAAAAAGGGCGTATGCGTTTTTTCCTGAATATATTCAGGAAAAAACGCATACGCCCTTTTTGGCCAAGGGCATCATTATCAATGTTTTGCCGCTTTTCATGTGCTTTAAAGGCAATTCGTATCTGCCTCCTGAAATCTGTTTCCTGCAATTCTGCCTTGATTTCAAATCCTCTTTTTTGCCTTCCCTCAATATATTTGTGGACGAGAGTTATCATTTATAACTCTGCAGGTTTGTGAATTGCAGTGCCCTGAAGCTCCATTTTACCACTCGCTTTTTGGGAGCTGGCCGTAAAAGCGCAGGATGGCTTCAGGCCCTGTTCTCGTTCCAGGGGGCAGGCTGAGCCTGTGGTTAATTCTTCTTCCTGATGGGAAAATAGAGTGCCCTGTGCCTGTCCCAACACCAACAGCTAGTCTCTCATTGGTTCCCCATCTTCCCATTCATCCTCAGGACAAATTGCAACCTGTACGGAACAGGAGGTTAAAGGTGCTGATGCTCCAAGTAGGGAGATTGCTAGTAAAGTGGCTGCAATGGCGAACCCGAGCACAAGGAGATGAGAAATGAGGTGCGTTTTAGAAACCTTTCCCCATCACACGGTGTACCATATTCTGGGTTTCTATGCATGTTTTCGATGTAGGAAGATGCCCTTAAACCTGGAGGTTTGGGACCCATGGGATGGGTACCACGCAGTATTACTTTAAAGGGTCTGCGTTTACTCACCCAACCTCACCAAACCTCTCAGCCCCAAGAGTGTCCACCCTTATGTCTCATCCAGCTGTGGGTCTAGATATGGTCAATCCAGGTTCCATCACAGCCCCTGAACGAATTGTGTAAGAATTTCTCTCTCTTTCACTGTCTTTGTTTCATGGGGTTTTAAAAGTAATTTATTTTTAGAATGGGGTTTAGCTGCTTTTCACTGCTGTGTTTATGCCGCTTTACACCCACTTCACACACTAACAGAGAGATTTCAATACATAGGTTTTAAGATTATTACTAGTCAGATATATCCTTGTGTGGTGAATAGGGGGTGTTGAGTCCAGTTCCCTGAGCAAGGAGTAGGTCTTGTCTATTACATATTGGGTTTATGGAACGGTATCTCAGCTCATTTGAAACCCTTGTTTTATGTATCACCCCACCTCACCTTTCCTGTTAAGCAGCCATAGTGTGTTTCTGCATGTGTGACTCTGTTCTGTTTTGTAATTCAGTTCAAGTGTAACGGTGTTTACTTTCCCTGTATAAGTGATATCTTATGAGAAGTGTCCTTTTCTGTGTGACTTATTTCACTTAGAATCGTCTCGTACCTAAATCCACTCATCATGCTGCTACTAGCCTTAGACATTGATTTCGTGGCTGAGTGATATTCCATTGTACATAAGGACCACCACTTATTTATCCATTTTTATCTTTCCTGGGATATTTAAGGTGGAATGAAGTGGAGGTCCTTGGCAACAGAGAAGCCCTAAACTTTGGTGTTCCTGTGTCTTGCTGATTTTTAACTTTCCCAATTTATACCCCCATGCATGGAAGTGCCCTATGCTCTCTAAGCTGTGTTTTTTAGATGTTTCAGGACTCACTGTACCCTTCTCCAGAGTGGCTGTTGGCAATTTACATCCCGCCCATCAGCGTAGCAAGGCTCCCATTTCTCCATGGCCTGTCCTGCATTTCTGGTTTTGACCCTTTTTTCAGCATGGCCCATTTGACCGATGGGAAGCGAGACTTCTTTGTAGCGCTGATTTGCCTTTCCAGGTTGCTTGGTTGGCCAAAAAGGGCGTATGCGTTTTTTCCTGAATATATTCAGGAAAAAACGCATACGCCCTTTTTGGCCAAGGGCATCATTATCAATGTTTTGCCGCTTTTCATGTGCTTTAAAGGCAATTCGTATCTACCTCCTGAAATCTGTTTCCTGCAATTCTGCCTTGATTTCAAATCCTCTTTTTTGCCTTCCCTCAATATATTTGTGGACGAGAGTTATCATTTATAACTCTGCAGGTTTGTGAATTGCAGTGCCCTGAAGCTCCATTTTACCACTCGCTTTTTGGGAGCTGGCCGTAAAAGCGCAGGATGGCTTCAGGCCCTGTTCTCGTTCCAGGGGGCAGGCTGAGCCTGTGGTTAATTCTTCTTCCTGATGGGAAAATAGAGTGCCCTGTGCCTGTCCCAACACCAAGAGCTAGTCTCTCATTGGTTCCCCATCTTCCCATTCATCCTCAGGACAAATTGCAACCTGTACGGAACAGGAGGTTAAAGGTGCTGATGCTCCAAGTAGGGAGATTGCTAGTAAAGTGGCTGCAATGGCGAACCCGAGCACAAGGAGATGAGAAATGAGGTGCGTTTTAGAAACCTTTCCCCATCACACGGTGTACCATATTCTGGGTTTCTATGCATGTTTTCGATGTAGGAAGATGCCCTTAAACCTGGAGGTTTGGGACCCATGGGATGGGTACCACGCAGTATTACTTTAAAGGGTCTGCGTTTACTCACCCAACCTCACCAAACCTCTCAGCCCCAAGAGTGTCCACCCTTATGTCTCATCCAGCTGTGGGTCTAGATATGGTCAATCCAGGTTCCATCACAGCCCCTGAACGAATTGTGTAAGAATTTCTCTCTCTTTCACTGTCTTTGTTTCATGGGGTTTTAAAAGTAATTTATTTTTAGAATGGGGTTTAGCTGCTTTTCACTGCTGTGTTTATGCCGCTTTACACCCACTTCACACACTAACAGAGAGATTTCAATACATAGGTTTTAAGATTATTACTAGTCAGATATATCCTTGTGTGGTGAATAGGGGGTGTTGAGTCCAGTTCCCTGAGCAAGGAGTAGGTCTTGTCTATTACATATTGGGTTTATGGAACGGTATCTCAGCTCATTTGAAACCCTTGTTTTATGTATCACCCCACCTCACCTTTCCTGTTAAGCAGCCATAGTGTGTTTCTGCATGTGTGACTCTGTTCTGTTTTGTAATTCAGTTCAAGTGTAACGGTGTTTACTTTCCCTGTATAAGTGATATCTTATGAGAAGTGTCCTTTTCTGTGTGACTTATTTCACTTAGAATCGTCTCGTACCTAAATCCACTCATCATGCTGCTACTAGCCTTAGACATTGATTTCATGGCTGAGTGATATTCCATTGTACATAAGGACCACCACTTATTTATCCATTTTTATCTTTCCTGGGATATTTAAGGTGGAATGAAGTGGAGGTCCTTGGCAACAGAGCAGCCCTAAACTTTGGTGTGCTTGTGTCTTGCTGATTTTTAACTTTCCCAATTTATACCCCCATGCATGGAAGTGCCCTATGCTCTCTAAGCTGTGTTTTTTAGATGTTTCAGGACACACTGTACCCTTCTCCAGAGTGGCTGTTGGCAATTTACATCCCGCCCATCAGCGTAGCAAGGCTGCCATTTCTCCATGGCCTGTCCTGCATTTCTGGTTTTGACACTTATTTCAGCATGGCCCATTTGACCGATGGGAAGCGAGACTTCTTTGTAGCGCTGATTTGCCTTTCCAGGTTGCTTGGTTGGCCAAAAAGGGCGTATGCGTTTTTTCCTGAATATATTCAGGAAAAAACGCATACGCCCTTTTTGGCCAAGGGCATCATTATCAATGTTTTGCCGCTTTTCATGTGCTTTAAAGGCGATTCGAATCTACCTCCTGAAATCTGTTTCCTGCAATTCTGCCTTGATTTCAAATCCTCTTTTTTGCCTTCCCTCAATATATTTGTGGACGAGAGTTATCATTTATAACTCTACAGGTTTGTGAATTGCAGTACCCTGAAGCTCCATTTTACAACTCGCTATTTGGGAGCTGGCCGTAAAAGCGCAGGATGGCTTCAGGCCCTGTTCTGGTTCTGGGGGGCAGGCTGAGCCTGTGGTTAATTCTTCTTCGTGATGGGAAAATAGAGTGCCCTGTGCCTGTCCCAACACCAAGAGCTAGTCTCTCATTGGTTCCACATCTTCCCGTTCATCCTCAGGACAAATTGCAACCTGTACGGAACAGGAGGTTAAAGGTGCTGATGCTCCAAGTAGGGAGATTGCTAGTAAAGTGGCTGCAATGGCGAACCCGAGCACAAGGAGATGAGAAATGAGGTGCGTTTTAGAAACCTTTCCCCATCACACGGTGTACCATATTCTGGGTTTCTATGCATGTTTTCGATGTAGGAAGATGCCCTTGAACCTGGAGATTTGGGACCCATGGGATGGGTACCACGCAGTATTACTTTAAAGGGTCTGCGTTTACTCACCCAACCTCACCAAACCTCTCAGCCCCAAGAGTGTCCACCCTTATGTCTCATCCAGCTGTGGGTCTAGATATGGTCAATCCAGGTTCCATCACAGCCCCTGAACGAATTGTGTAAGAATTTCTCTCTCTTTCACTGTCTTTGTTTCATGGGGTTTTAAAAGTAATTTATTTTTAGAATGGGGTTTAGCTGCTTTTCACTGCTGTGTTTATGCCGCTTTACACCCACTTCACACACTAACAGAGAGATTTCAATACATAGGTTTTAAGATTATTACTAGTCAGATATATCCTTGTGTGGTGAATAGGGGGTGTTGAGTCCAGTTCTCTGAGCAAGGAGTAGGTCTTGTCTATTACATATTGGGTTTATGGAACGGTATCTCAGCTCATTTGAAACCCTTGTTTTATGTATCACCCCACCTGACCTTTCCTGTTAAGCAGCCATAGTGTGTTTTCTGCATGTGTGACTCTGTTCTGTTTTGTAATTCAGTTCAAGTGTAACGGTTTTTACTTTCCCTGTATAAGTGATATCTTATGAGAAGTGTCCTTTTCTGTGTGACTTATTTCACTTAGAATCGTCTCGTACCTAAATCCACTCATCATGCTGCTACTAGCCTTAGGACATTGATTTCATGGCTGAGTGATATTCCATTGTACATAAGGACCACCACTTATTTATCCATTTTTATCTTTCCTGGGATATTTAAGGTGGAATGAAGTGGAGGTCCTTGGCAACAGAGCAGCCCTAAACTTTGGTGTGCTTTTGTCTTGCTGATTTTTAACTTTCCCAATTTATACCCCCATGCATGGAAGTGCCCTATGCTCTCTAAGCTGTGTTTTTTAGATGTTTCAGGACTCACTGTACCCTTCTCCAGGGTGGTTGTTGGCAATTTACATCCCGCCCATCAGCGTAGCAAGGCTCCCATTTCTCCATGGCCTGTCCTGCATTTCTGGTTTTGACCCTTTTTTCAGCATGGCCCATTTGACCGATGGGAAGCGAGACTTCTTTGTAGCGCTGATTTGCCTTTCCAGGTTGCTTGGTTGGCCAAAAAGGGCGTATGCGTTTTTTCCTGAATATATTCAGGAAAAAACGCATACGCCCTTTTTGGCCAAGGGCATCATTATCAATGTTTTGCCGCTTTTCATGTGCTTTAAAGGCGATTCGTATCTACCTCCTGAAATCTGTTTCCTGCAATTCTGCCTTGATTTCAAATCCTCTTTTTTGCCTTCCCTCAATATATTTGTGGACGAGAGTTATCATTTATAACTCTGCAGGTTTGTGAATTGCAGTGCCCTGAAGCTCCATTTTACAACTCGCTTTTTGGGAGCTGGCCGTAAAAGCGCAGGATGGCTTCAGGCTCTGTTTTCGTTCCAGGGGGCAGGCTGAGCCTGTGGTTAATTCTTCTTCCTGATGGGAAAATAGAGTGCCCTGTGCCTGTCCCAACACCAACAGCTAGTCTCTCATTGGTTCCCCATCTTCCCATTCATCCTCAGGACAAATTGCAACCTGTACGGAACAGGAGGTTAAAGGTGCTGATGCTCCAAGTAGGGAGATTGCTAGTAAAGTGGCTGCAATGGCGAACCCGAGCACAAGGAGATGAGAAATGAGGTGCGTTTTAGAAACCTTTCCCCATCACACGGTGTACCATATTCTGGGTTTCTATGCATGTTTTCGATGTAGGAAGATGCCCTTGAACCTGGAGATTTGGGACCCATGGGATGGGTACCACGCAGTATTACTTTAAAGGGTCTGCGTTTACTCACCCAACCTCACCAAACCTCTCAGCCCCAAGAGTGTCCACCCTTATGTCTCATCCAGCTGTGGGTCTAGATATGGTCAATCCAGGTTCCATCACAGCCCCTGAACGAATTGTGTAAGAATTTCTCTCTCTTTCACTGTCTTTGTTTCATGGGGTTTTAAAAGTAATTTATTTTTAGAATGGGATTTAGCTGCTTTTCACTGCTGTGTTTATGCCGCTTTACACCCACTTCACACACTAACAGAGAGATTTCAATACATAGGTTTTAAGATTATTACTAGTCAGATATATCCTTGTGTGGTGAATAGGGGGTGTTGAGTCCAGTTCCCTGAGCAAGGAGTAGGTCTTGTCTATTACATATTGGGTTTATGGAACGGTATCTCAGCTCATTTGAAACCCTTGTTTTATGTATCACCCCACCTCACCTTTCCTGTTAAGCAGCCATAGTGTGTTTTCTGCATGTGTGACTCTGTTCTGTTTTGTAATTCAGTTCAAGTGTAACGGTTTTTACTTTCCCTGTATAAGTGATATCTTATGAGAAGTGTCCTTTTCTGTGTGACTTATTTCCCTTAGAATCGTCGTACCTAAATCCACTCATCATGCTGCTACTTGCCTTAGGACATTGATTTCATGGCTGAGTGATATTTCATTGTACATAAGGACCACCACTTATTTATCCATTTTTATCTTTCCTGGGATATTTAAGGTGGAATGAAGTGGAGGTCCTTGGCAACAGAGAAGCCCTAAACTTTGGTGTTCCTGTGTCTTGCTGATTTTTAACTTTCCCAATTTATACCCCCATGCATGGAAGTGCCCTATGCTCTCTAAGCTGTGTTTTTTAGATGTTTCAGGACTCACTGTACCCTTCTCCAGAGTGGCTGTTGGCAATTTACATCCCGCCCATCAGCGTAGCAAGGCTCCCATTTCTCCATGGCCTGTCCTGCATTTCTGGTTTTGACCCTTTTTTCAGCATGGCCCATTTGACCGATGGGAAGCGAGACTTCTTTGTAGCGCTGATTTGCCTTTCCAGGTTGCTTGGTTGGCCAAAAAGGGCGTATGCGTTTTTTCCTGAATATATTCAGGAAAAAACGCATAGGCCCTTTTTGGCCAAGGGCATCATTATCAATGTTTTGCCGCTTTTCATGTGCTTTAAAGGCGATTCGTATCTACCTCCTGAAATCTGTTTCCTGCAATTCTGCCTTGATTTCAAATCCTCTTTTTTGCCTTCCCTCAATATATTTGTGGACGAGAGTTATCATTTATAACTCTGCAGGTTTGTGAATTGCAGTGCCCTGAAGCTCCATTTTACAACTCGCTTTTTGGGAGCTGGCCGTAAAAGCGCAGGATGGCTTCAGGCCCTGTTCTCGTTCCAGGGGGCAGGCTGAGCCTGTGGTTAATTCTTCTTCCTGATGGGAAAATAGAGTGCCCTGTGCCTGTCCCAACACCAACAGCTAGTCTCTCATTGGTTCCCCATCTTCCCATTCATCCTCAGGACAAATTGCAACCTGTACGGAACAGGAGGTTAAAGGTGCTGATGCTCCAAGTAGGGAGATTGCTAGTAAAGTGGCTGCAATGGCGAACCCGAGCACAAGGAGATGAGAAATGAGGTGCGTTTTAGAAACCTTTCCCCATCACACGGTGTACCATATTCTGGGTTTCTATGCATGTTTTCGATGTAGGAAGATGCCCTTGAACCTGGAGATTTGGGACCCATGGGATGGGTACCACGCAGTATTACTTTAAAGGGTCTGCGTTTACTCACCCAACCTCACCAAACCTCTCAGCCCCAAGAGTGTCCACCCTTATGTCTCATCCAGCTGTGGGTCTAGATATGGTCAATCCAGGTTCCATCACAGCCCCTGAACGAATTGTGTAAGAATTTCTCTCTCTTTCACTGTCTTTGTTTCATGGGGTTTTAAAAGTAATTTATTTTTAGAATGGGGTTTAGCTGCTTTTCACTGCTGTGTTTATGCCGCTTTACACCCACTTCACACACTAACAGAGAGATTTCAATACATAGGTTTTAAGATTATTACTAGTCAGATATATCCTTGTGTGGTGAATAGGGGGTGTTGAGTCCAGTTCCCTGAGCAAGGAGTAGGTCTTGTCTATTACATATTGGGTTTATGGAACGGTATCTCAGCTCATTTGAAACCCTTGTTTTATGTATCACCCCACCTCACCTTTCCTGTTAAGCAGCCATAGTGTGTTTTCTGCATGTGTGACTCTGTTCTGTTTTGTAATTCAGTTCAAGTGTAACGGTTTTTACTTTCCCTGTATAAGTGATATCTTATGAGAAGTGTCCTTTTCTGTGTGACTTATTTCCCTTAGAATCGTCGTACCTAAATCCACTCATCATGCTGCTACTTGCCTTAGGACATTGATTTCATGGCTGAGTGATATTCCATTGTACATAAGGACCACCACTTATTTATCCATTTTTATCTTTCCTGGGATATTTAAGGTGGAATGAAGTGGAGGTCCTTGGCAACAGAGAAGCCCTAAACTTTGGTGTTCCTGTGTCTTGCTGATTTTTAACTTTCCCAATTTATACCCCCATGCATGGAAGTGCCCTATGCTCTCTAAGCTGTGTTTTTTAGATGTTTCAGGACTCACTGTACCCTTCTCCAGAGTGGCTGTTGGCAATTTACATCCCGCCCATCAGCGTAGCAAGGCTCCCATTTCTCCATGGCCTGTCCTGCATTTCTGGTTTTGACCCTTTTTTCAGCATGGCCCATTTGACCGATGGGAAGCGAGACTTCTTTGTAGCGCTGATTTGCCTTTCCAGGTTGCTTGGTTGGCCAAAAAGGGCGTATGCGTTTTTTCCTGAATATATTCAGGAAAAAACGCATACGCCCTTTTTGGCCAAGGGCATCATTATCAATGTTTTGCCGCTTTTCATGTGCTTTAAAGGCGATTCGAATCTACCTCCTGAAATCTGTTTCCTGCAATTCTGCCTTGATTTCAAATCCTCTTTTTTGCCTTCCCTCAATATATTTGTGGACGAGAGTTATCATTTATAACTCTGCAGGTTTGTGAATTGCAGTGCCCTGAAGCTCCATTTTACAACTCGCTTTTTGGGAGCTGGCCGTAAAAGCGCAGGATGGCTTCAGGCCCTGTTCTCGTTCCAGGGGGCAGGCTGAGCCTGTGGTTAATTCTTCTTCCTGATGGGAAAATAGAGTGCCCTGTGCCTGTCCCAACACCAACAGCTAGTCTCTCATTGGTTCCCCATCTTCCCATTCATCCTCAGGACAAATTGCAACCTGTACGGAACAGGAGGTTAAAGGTGCTGATGCTCCAAGTAGGGAGATTGCTAGTAAAGTGGCTGCAATGGCGAACCCGAGCACAAGGAGATGAGAAATGAGGTGCGTTTTAGAAACCTTTCCCCATCACACGGTGTACCATATTCTGGGTTTCTATGCATGTTTTCGATGTAGGAAGATGCCCTTGAACCTGGAGATTTGGGACCCATGGGATGGGTACCACGCAGTATTACTTTAAAGGGTCTGCGTTTACTCACCCAACCTCACCAAACCTCTCAGCCCCAAGAGTGTCCACCCTTATGTCTCATCCAGCTGTGGGTCTAGATATGGTCAATCCAGGTTCCATCACAGCCCCTGAACGAATTGTGTAAGAATTTCTCTCTCTTTCACTGTCTTTGTTTCATGGGGTTTTAAAAGTAATTTATTTTTAGAATGGGGTTTAGCTGCTTTTCACTGCTGTGTTTATGCCGCTTTACACCCACTTCACACACTAACAGAGAGATTTCAATACATAGGTTTTAAGATTATTACTAGTCAGATATATCCTTGTGTGGTGAATAGGGGGTGTTGAGTCCAGTTCCCTGAGCAAGGAGTAGGTCTTGTCTATTACATATTGGGTTTATGGAACGGTATCTCAGCTCATTTGAAACCCTTGTTTTATGTATCACCCCACCTCACCTTTCCTGTTAAGCAGCCATAGTGTGTTTCTGCATGTGTGACTCTGTTCTGTTTTGTAATTCAGTTCAAGTGTAACGGTGTTTACTTTCCCTGTATAAGTGATATCTTATGAGAAGTGTCCTTTTCTGTGTGACTTATTTCACTTAGAATCGTCTCGTACCTAAATCCACTCATCATGCTGCTACTAGCCTTAGACATTGATTTCATGGCTGAGTGATATTCCATTGTACATAAGGACCACCACTTATTTATCCATTTTTATCTTTCCTGGGATATTTAAGGTGGAATGAAGTGGAGGTCCTTGGCAACAGAGCAGCCCTAAACTTTGGTGTGCTTGTGTCTTGCTGATTTTTAACTTTCCCAATTTATACCCCCATGCATGGAAGTGCCCTATGCTCTCTAAGCTGTGTTTTTTAGATGTTTCAGGACACACTGTACCCTTCTCCAGAGTGGCTGTTGGCAATTTACATCCCGCCCATCAGCGTAGCAAGGCTGCCATTTCTCCATGGCCTGTCCTGCATTTCTGGTTTTGACACTTATTTCAGCATGGCCCATTTGACCGATGGGAAGCGAGACTTCTTTGTAGCGCTGATTTGCCTTTCCAGGTTGCTTGGTTGGCCAAAAAGGGCGTATGCGTTTTTTCCTGAATATATTCAGGAAAAAACGCATACGCCCTTTTTGGCCAAGGGCATCATTATCAATGTTTTGCCGCTTTTCATGTGCTTTAAAGGCGATTCGAATCTACCTCCTGAAATCTGTTTCCTGCAATTCTGCCTTGATTTCAAATCCTCTTTTTTGCCTTCCCTCAATATATTTGTGGACGAGAGTTATCATTTATAACTCTACAGGTTTGTGAATTGCAGTACCCTGAAGCTCCATTTTACAACTCGCTATTTGGGAGCTGGCCGTAAAAGCGCAGGATGGCTTCAGGCCCTGTTCTGGTTCTGGGGGGCAGGCTGAGCCTGTGGTTAATTCTTCTTCGTGATGGGAAAATAGAGTGCCCTGTGCCTGTCCCAACACCAAGAGCTAGTCTCTCATTGGTTCCACATCTTCCCGTTCATCCTCAGGACAAATTGCAACCTGTACGGAACAGGAGGTTAAAGGTGCTGATGCTCCAAGTAGGGAGATTGCTAGTAAAGTGGCTGCAATGGCGAACCCGAGCACAAGGAGATGAGAAATGAGGTGCGTTTTAGAAACCTTTCCCCATCACACGGTGTACCATATTCTGGGTTTCTATGCATGTTTTCGATGTAGGAAGATGCCCTTGAACCTGGAGATTTGGGACCCATGGGATGGGTACCACGCAGTATTACTTTAAAGGGTCTGCGTTTACTCACCCAACCTCACCAAACCTCTCAGCCCCAAGAGTGTCCACCCTTATGTCTCATCCAGCTGTGGGTCTAGATATGGTCAATCCAGGTTCCATCACAGCCCCTGAACGAATTGTGTAAGAATTTCTCTCTCTTTCACTGTCTTTGTTTCATGGGGTTTTAAAAGTAATTTATTTTTAGAATGGGGTTTAGCTGCTTTTCACTGCTGTGTTTATGCCGCTTTACACCCACTTCACACACTAACAGAGAGATTTCAATACATAGGTTTTAAGATTATTACTAGTCAGATATATCCTTGTGTGGTGAATAGGGGGTGTTGAGTCCAGTTCTCTGAGCAAGGAGTAGGTCTTGTCTATTACATATTGGGTTTATGGAACGGTATCTCAGCTCATTTGAAACCCTTGTTTTATGTATCACCCCACCTGACCTTTCCTGTTAAGCAGCCATAGTGTGTTTTCTGCATGTGTGACTCTGTTCTGTTTTGTAATTCAGTTCAAGTGTAACGGTTTTTACTTTCCCTGTATAAGTGATATCTTATGAGAAGTGTCCTTTTCTGTGTGACTTATTTCACTTAGAATCGTCTCGTACCTAAATCCACTCATCATGCTGCTACTAGCCTTAGGACATTGATTTCATGGCTGAGTGATATTCCATTGTACATAAGGACCACCACTTATTTATCCATTTTTATCTTTCCTGGGATATTTAAGGTGGAATGAAGTGGAGGTCCTTGGCAACAGAGCAGCCCTAAACTTTGGTGTGCTTTTGTCTTGCTGATTTTTAACTTTCCCAATTTATACCCCCATGCATGGAAGTGCCCTATGCTCTCTAAGCTGTGTTTTTTAGATGTTTCAGGACTCACTGTACCCTTCTCCAGGGTGGTTGTTGGCAATTTACATCCCGCCCATCAGCGTAGCAAGGCTCCCATTTCTCCATGGCCTGTCCTGCATTTCTGGTTTTGACCCTTTTTTCAGCATGGCCCATTTGACCGATGGGAAGCGAGACTTCTTTGTAGCGCTGATTTGCCTTTCCAGGTTGCTTGGTTGGCCAAAAAGGGCGTATGCGTTTTTTCCTGAATATATTCAGGAAAAAACGCATACGCCCTTTTTGGCCAAGGGCATCATTATCAATGTTTTGCCGCTTTTCATGTGCTTTAAAGGCGATTCGTATCTACCTCCTGAAATCTGTTTCCTGCAATTCTGCCTTGATTTCAAATCCTCTTTTTTGCCTTCCCTCAATATATTTGTGGACGAGAGTTATCATTTATAACTCTGCAGGTTTGTGAATTGCAGTGCCCTGAAGCTCCATTTTACAACTCGCTTTTTGGGAGCTGGCCGTAAAAGCGCAGGATGGCTTCAGGCTCTGTTTTCGTTCCAGGGGGCAGGCTGAGCCTGTGGTTAATTCTTCTTCCTGATGGGAAAATAGAGTGCCCTGTGCCTGTCCCAACACCAACAGCTAGTCTCTCATTGGTTCCCCATCTTCCCATTCATCCTCAGGACAAATTGCAACCTGTACGGAACAGGAGGTTAAAGGTGCTGATGCTCCAAGTAGGGAGATTGCTAGTAAAGTGGCTGCAATGGCGAACCCGAGCACAAGGAGATGAGAAATGAGGTGCGTTTTAGAAACCTTTCCCCATCACACGGTGTACCATATTCTGGGTTTCTATGCATGTTTTCGATGTAGGAAGATGCCCTTGAACCTGGAGATTTGGGACCCATGGGATGGGTACCACGCAGTATTACTTTAAAGGGTCTGCGTTTACTCACCCAACCTCACCAAACCTCTCAGCCCCAAGAGTGTCCACCCTTATGTCTCATCCAGCTGTGGGTCTAGATATGGTCAATCCAGGTTCCATCACAGCCCCTGAACGAATTGTGTAAGAATTTCTCTCTCTTTCACTGTCTTTGTTTCATGGGGTTTTAAAAGTAATTTATTTTTAGAATGGGATTTAGCTGCTTTTCACTGCTGTGTTTATGCCGCTTTACACCCACTTCACACACTAACAGAGAGATTTCAATACATAGGTTTTAAGATTATTACTAGTCAGATATATCCTTGTGTGGTGAATAGGGGGTGTTGAGTCCAGTTCCCTGAGCAAGGAGTAGGTCTTGTCTATTACATATTGGGTTTATGGAACGGTATCTCAGCTCATTTGAAACCCTTGTTTTATGTATCACCCCACCTCACCTTTCCTGTTAAGCAGCCATAGTGTGTTTTCTGCATGTGTGACTCTGTTCTGTTTTGTAATTCAGTTCAAGTGTAACGGTTTTTACTTTCCCTGTATAAGTGATATCTTATGAGAAGTGTCCTTTTCTGTGTGACTTATTTCCCTTAGAATCGTCGTACCTAAATCCACTCATCATGCTGCTACTTGCCTTAGGACATTGATTTCATGGCTGAGTGATATTTCATTGTACATAAGGACCACCACTTATTTATCCATTTTTATCTTTCCTGGGATATTTAAGGTGGAATGAAGTGGAGGTCCTTGGCAACAGAGAAGCCCTAAACTTTGGTGTTCCTGTGTCTTGCTGATTTTTAACTTTCCCAATTTATACCCCCATGCATGGAAGTGCCCTATGCTCTCTAAGCTGTGTTTTTTAGATGTTTCAGGACTCACTGTACCCTTCTCCAGAGTGGCTGTTGGCAATTTACATCCCGCCCATCAGCGTAGCAAGGCTCCCATTTCTCCATGGCCTGTCCTGCATTTCTGGTTTTGACCCTTTTTTCAGCATGGCCCATTTGACCGATGGGAAGCGAGACTTCTTTGTAGCGCTGATTTGCCTTTCCAGGTTGCTTGGTTGGCCAAAAAGGGCGTATGCGTTTTTTCCTGAATATATTCAGGAAAAAACGCATAGGCCCTTTTTGGCCAAGGGCATCATTATCAATGTTTTGCCGCTTTTCATGTGCTTTAAAGGCGATTCGTATCTACCTCCTGAAATCTGTTTCCTGCAATTCTGCCTTGATTTCAAATCCTCTTTTTTGCCTTCCCTCAATATATTTGTGGACGAGAGTTATCATTTATAACTCTGCAGGTTTGTGAATTGCAGTGCCCTGAAGCTCCATTTTACAACTCGCTTTTTGGGAGCTGGCCGTAAAAGCGCAGGATGGCTTCAGGCCCTGTTCTCGTTCCAGGGGGCAGGCTGAGCCTGTGGTTAATTCTTCTTCCTGATGGGAAAATAGAGTGCCCTGTGCCTGTCCCAACACCAACAGCTAGTCTCTCATTGGTTCCCCATCTTCCCATTCATCCTCAGGACAAATTGCAACCTGTACGGAACAGGAGGTTAAAGGTGCTGATGCTCCAAGTAGGGAGATTGCTAGTAAAGTGGCTGCAATGGCGAACCCGAGCACAAGGAGATGAGAAATGAGGTGCGTTTTAGAAACCTTTCCCCATCACACGGTGTACCATATTCTGGGTTTCTATGCATGTTTTCGATGTAGGAAGATGCCCTTGAACCTGGAGATTTGGGACCCATGGGATGGGTACCACGCAGTATTACTTTAAAGGGTCTGCGTTTACTCACCCAACCTCACCAAACCTCTCAGCCCCAAGAGTGTCCACCCTTATGTCTCATCCAGCTGTGGGTCTAGATATGGTCAATCCAGGTTCCATCACAGCCCCTGAACGAATTGTGTAAGAATTTCTCTCTCTTTCACTGTCTTTGTTTCATGGGGTTTTAAAAGTAATTTATTTTTAGAATGGGGTTTAGCTGCTTTTCACTGCTGTGTTTATGCCGCTTTACACCCACTTCACACACTAACAGAGAGATTTCAATACATAGGTTTTAAGATTATTACTAGTCAGATATATCCTTGTGTGGTGAATAGGGGGTGTTGAGTCCAGTTCCCTGAGCAAGGAGTAGGTCTTGTCTATTACATATTGGGTTTATGGAACGGTATCTCAGCTCATTTGAAACCCTTGTTTTATGTATCACCCCACCTCACCTTTCCTGTTAAGCAGCCATAGTGTGTTTTCTGCATGTGTGACTCTGTTCTGTTTTGTAATTCAGTTCAAGTGTAACGGTTTTTACTTTCCCTGTATAAGTGATATCTTATGAGAAGTGTCCTTTTCTGTGTGACTTATTTCCCTTAGAATCGTCGTACCTAAATCCACTCATCATGCTGCTACTTGCCTTAGGACATTGATTTCATGGCTGAGTGATATTCCATTGTACATAAGGACCACCACTTATTTATCCATTTTTATCTTTCCTGGGATATTTAAGGTGGAATGAAGTGGAGGTCCTTGGCAACAGAGAAGCCCTAAACTTTGGTGTTCCTGTGTCTTGCTGATTTTTAACTTTCCCAATTTATACCCCCATGCATGGAAGTGCCCTATGCTCTCTAAGCTGTGTTTTTTAGATGTTTCAGGACTCACTGTACCCTTCTCCAGAGTGGCTGTTGGCAATTTACATCCCGCCCATCAGCGTAGCAAGGCTCCCATTTCTCCATGGCCTGTCCTGCATTTCTGGTTTTGACCCTTTTTTCAGCATGGCCCATTTGACCGATGGGAAGCGAGACTTCTTTGTAGCGCTGATTTGCCTTTCCAGGTTGCTTGGTTGGCCAAAAAGGGCGTATGCGTTTTTTCCTGAATATATTCAGGAAAAAACGCATACGCCCTTTTTGGCCAAGGGCATCATTATCAATGTTTTGCCGCTTTTCATGTGCTTTAAAGGCGATTCGAATCTACCTCCTGAAATCTGTTTCCTGCAATTCTGCCTTGATTTCAAATCCTCTTTTTTGCCTTCCCTCAATATATTTGTGGACGAGAGTTATCATTTATAACTCTACAGGTTTGTGAATTGCAGTGCCCTGAAGCTCCATTTTACAACTCGCTTTTTGGGAGCTGGCCGTAAAAGCGCAGGATGGCTTCAGGCCCTGTTCTGGTTCTGGGGGGCAGGCTGAGCCTGTGGTTAATTCTTCTTCGTGATGGGAAAATAGAGTGCCCTGTGCCTGTCCCAACACCAAGAGCTAGTCTCTCATTGGTTCCACATCTTCCCGTTCATCCTCAGGACAAATTGCAAGCTGTACGGAACAGGAGGTTAAAGGTGCTGATGCTCCAAGTAGGGAGATTGCTAGTAAAGTGGCTGCAATGGCGAACCCGAGCACAAGGAGATGAGAAATGAGGTGCGTTTTAGAAACCTTTCCCCATCACACGGTGTACCATATTCTGGGTTTCTATGCATGTTTTCGATGTAGGAAGATGCCCTTGAACCTGGAGATTTGGGACCCATGGGATGGGTACCACGCAGTATTACTTTAAAGGGTCTGCGTTTACTCACCCAACCTCACCAAACCTCTCAGCCCCAAGAGTGTCCACCCTTATGTCTCATCCAGCTGTGGGTCTAGATATGGTCAATCCAGGTTCCATCACAGCCCCTGAACGAATTGTGTAAGAATTTCTCTCTCTTTCACTGTCTTTGTTTCATGGGGTTTTAAAAGTAATTTATTTTTAGAATGGGGTTTAGCTGCTTTTCACTGCTGTGTTTATGCCGCTTTACACCCACTTCACACACTAACAGAGAGATTTCAATACATAGGTTTTAAGATTATTACTAGTCAGATATATCCTTGTGTGGTGAATAGGGGGTGTTGAGTCCAGTTCTCTGAGCAAGGAGTAGGTCTTGTCTATTACATATTGGGTTTATGGAACGGTATCTCAGCTCATTTGAAACCCTTGTTTTATGTATCACCCCACCTGACCTTTCCTGTTAAGCAGCCATAGTGTGTTTTCTGCATGTGTGACTCTGTTCTGTTTTGTAATTCAGTTCAAGTGTAACGGTTTTTACTTTCCCTGTATAAGTGATATCTTATGAGAAGTGTCCTTTTCTGTGTGACTTATTTCACTTAGAATCGTCTCGTACCTAAATCCACTCATCATGCTGCTACTAGCCTTAGGACATTGATTTCATGGCTGAGTGATATTCCATTGTACATAAGGACCACCACTTATTTATCCATTTTTATCTTTCCTGGGATATTTAAGGTGGAATGAAGTGGAGGTCCTTGGCAACAGAGAAGCCCTAAACTTTGGTGTTCCTGTGTCTTGCTGATTTTTAACTTTCCCAATTTATACCCCCATGCATGGAAGTGCCCTATGCTCTCTAAGCTGTGTTTTTTAGATGTTTCAGGACTCACTGTACCCTTCTCCAGAGTGGCTGTTGGCAATTTACATCCCGCCCATCAGCGTAGCAAGGCTCCCATTTCTCCATGGCCTGTCCTGCATTTCTGGTTTTGACCCTTTTTTCAGCATGGCCCATTTGACCGATGGGAAGCGAGACTTCTTTGTAGCGCTGATTTGCCTTTCCAGGTTGCTTGGTTGGCCAAAAAGGGCGTATGCGTTTTTTCCTGAATATATTCAGGAAAAAACGCATACGCCCTTTTTGGCCAAGGGCATCATTATCAATGTTTTGCCGCTTTTCATGTGCTTTAAAGGCAATTCGTATCTACCTCCTGAAATCTGTTTCCTGCAATTCTGCCTTGATTTCAAATCCTCTTTTTTGCCTTCCCTCAATATATTTGTGGACGAGAGTTATCATTTATAACTCTGCAGGTTTGTGAATTGCAGTGCCCTGAAGCTCCATTTTACCACTCGCTTTTTGGGAGCTGGCCGTAAAAGCGCAGGATGGCTTCAGGCCCTGTTCTCGTTCCAGGGGGCAGGCTGAGCCTGTGGTTAATTCTTCTTCCTGATGGGAAAATAGAGTGCCCTGTGCCTGTCCCAACACCAAGAGCTAGTCTCTCATTGGTTCCCCATCTTCCCATTCATCCTCAGGACAAATTGCAACCTGTACGGAACAGGAGGTTAAAGGTGCTGATGCTCCAAGTAGGGAGATTGCTAGTAAAGTGGCTGCAATGGCGAACCCGAGCACAAGGAGATGAGAAATGAGGTGCGTTTTAGAAACCTTTCCCCATCACACGGTGTACCATATTCTGGGTTTCTATGCATGTTTTCGATGTAGGAAGATGCCCTTAAACCTGGAGGTTTGGGACCCATGGGATGGGTACCACGCAGTATTACTTTAAAGGGTCTGCGTTTACTCACCCAACCTCACCAAACCTCTCAGCCCCAAGAGTGTCCACCCTTATGTCTCATCCAGCTGTGGGTCTAGATATGGTCAATCCAGGTTCCATCACAGCCCCTGAACGAATTGTGTAAGAATTTCTCTCTCTTTCACTGTCTTTGTTTCATGGGGTTTTAAAAGTAATTTATTTTTAGAATGGGGTTTAGCTGCTTTTCACTGCTGTGTTTATGCCGCTTTACACCCACTTCACACACTAACAGAGAGATTTCAATACATAGGTTTTAAGATTATTACTAGTCAGATATATCCTTGTGTGGTGAATAGGGGGTGTTGAGTCCAGTTCCCTGAGCAAGGAGTAGGTCTTGTCTATTACATATTGGGTTTATGGAACGGTATCTCAGCTCATTTGAAACCCTTGTTTTATGTATCACCCCACCTGACCTTTCCTGTTAAGCAGCCATAGTGTGTTTTCTGCATGTGTGACTCTGTTCTGTTTTGTAATTCAGTTCAAGTGTAACGGTTTTTACTTTCCCTGTATAAGTGATATCTTATGAGAAGTGTCCTTTTCTGTGTGACTTATTTCACTTAGAATCGTCTCGTACCTAAATCCACTCATCATGCTGCTACTAGCCTTAGGACATTGATTTCATGGCTGAGTGATATTCCATTGTACATAAGGACCACCACTTATTTATCCATTTTTATCTTTCCTGGGATATTTAAGGTGGAATGAAGTGGAGGTCCTTGGCAACAGAGCAGCCCTAAACTTTGGTGTGCTTTTGTCTTGCTGATTTTTAACTTTCCCAATTTATACCCCCATGCATGGAAGTGCCCTATGCTCTCTAAGCTGTGTTTTTTAGATGTTTCAGGACTCACTGTACCCTTCTCCAGGGTGGTTGTTGGCAATTTACATCCCGCCCATCAGCGTAGCAAGGCTCCCATTTCTCCATGGCCTGTCCTGCATTTCTGGTTTTGACCCTTTTTTCAGCATGGCCCATTTGACCGATGGGAAGCGAGACTTCTTTGTAGCGCTGATTTGCCTTTCCAGGTTGCTTGGTTGGCCAAAAAGGGCGTATGCGTTTTTTCCTGAATATATTCAGGAAAAAACGCATACGCCCTTTTTGGCCAAGGGCATCATTATCAATGTTTTGCCGCTTTTCATGTGCTTTAAAGGCGATTCGTATCTACCTCCTGAAATCTGTTTCCTGCAATTCTGCCTTGATTTCAAATCCTCTTTTTTGCCTTCCCTCAATATATTTGTGGACGAGAGTTATCATTTATAACTCTGCAGGTTTGTGAATTGCAGTGCCCTGAAGCTCCATTTTACAACTCGCTTTTTGGGAGCTGGCCGTAAAAGCGCAGGATGGCTTCAGGCTCTGTTTTCGTTCCAGGGGGCAGGCTGAGCCTGTGGTTAATTCTTCTTCCTGATGGGAAAATAGAGTGCCCTGTGCCTGTCCCAACACCAACAGCTAGTCTCTCATTGGTTCCCCATCTTCCCATTCATCCTCAGGACAAATTGCAACCTGTACGGAACAGGAGGTTAAAGGTGCTGATGCTCCAAGTAGGGAGATTGCTAGTAAAGTGGCTGCAATGGCGAACCCGAGCACAAGGAGATGAGAAATGAGGTGCGTTTTAGAAACCTTTCCCCATCACACGGTGTACCATATTCTGGGTTTCTATGCATGTTTTCGATGTAGGAAGATGCCCTTGAACCTGGAGATTTGGGACCCATGGGATGGGTACCACGCAGTATTACTTTAAAGGGTCTGCGTTTACTCACCCAACCTCACCAAACCTCTCAGCCCCAAGAGTGTCCACCCTTATGTCTCATCCAGCTGTGGGTCTAGATATGGTCAATCCAGGTTCCATCACAGCCCCTGAACGAATTGTGTAAGAATTTCTCTCTCTTTCACTGTCTTTGTTTCATGGGGTTTTAAAAGTAATTTATTTTTAGAATGGGATTTAGCTGCTTTTCACTGCTGTGTTTATGCCGCTTTACACCCACTTCACACACTAACAGAGAGATTTCAATACATAGGTTTTAAGATTATTACTAGTCAGATATATCCTTGTGTGGTGAATAGGGGGTGTTGAGTCCAGTTCCCTGAGCAAGGAGTAGGTCTTGTCTATTACATATTGGGTTTATGGAACGGTATCTCAGCTCATTTGAAACCCTTGTTTTATGTATCACCCCACCTCACCTTTCCTGTTAAGCAGCCATAGTGTGTTTTCTGCATGTGTGACTCTGTTCTGTTTTGTAATTCAGTTCAAGTGTAACGGTTTTTACTTTCCCTGTATAAGTGATATCTTATGAGAAGTGTCCTTTTCTGTGTGACTTATTTCCCTTAGAATCGTCGTACCTAAATCCACTCATCATGCTGCTACTTGCCTTAGGACATTGATTTCATGGCTGAGTGATATTTCATTGTACATAAGGACCACCACTTATTTATCCATTTTTATCTTTCCTGGGATATTTAAGGTGGAATGAAGTGGAGGTCCTTGGCAACAGAGAAGCCCTAAACTTTGGTGTTCCTGTGTCTTGCTGATTTTTAACTTTCCCAATTTATACCCCCATGCATGGAAGTGCCCTATGCTCTCTAAGCTGTGTTTTTTAGATGTTTCAGGACTCACTGTACCCTTCTCCAGAGTGGCTGTTGGCAATTTACATCCCGCCCATCAGCGTAGCAAGGCTCCCATTTCTCCATGGCCTGTCCTGCATTTCTGGTTTTGACCCTTTTTTCAGCATGGCCCATTTGACCGATGGGAAGCGAGACTTCTTTGTAGCGCTGATTTGCCTTTCCAGGTTGCTTGGTTGGCCAAAAAGGGCGTATGCGTTTTTTCCTGAATATATTCAGGAAAAAACGCATAGGCCCTTTTTGGCCAAGGGCATCATTATCAATGTTTTGCCGCTTTTCATGTGCTTTAAAGGCGATTCGTATCTACCTCCTGAAATCTGTTTCCTGCAATTCTGCCTTGATTTCAAATCCTCTTTTTTGCCTTCCCTCAATATATTTGTGGACGAGAGTTATCATTTATAACTCTGCAGGTTTGTGAATTGCAGTGCCCTGAAGCTCCATTTTACAACTCGCTTTTTGGGAGCTGGCCGTAAAAGCGCAGGATGGCTTCAGGCCCTGTTCTCGTTCCAGGGGGCAGGCTGAGCCTGTGGTTAATTCTTCTTCCTGATGGGAAAATAGAGTGCCCTGTGCCTGTCCCAACACCAACAGCTAGTCTCTCATTGGTTCCCCATCTTCCCATTCATCCTCAGGACAAATTGCAACCTGTACGGAACAGGAGGTTAAAGGTGCTGATGCTCCAAGTAGGGAGATTGCTAGTAAAGTGGCTGCAATGGCGAACCCGAGCACAAGGAGATGAGAAATGAGGTGCGTTTTAGAAACCTTTCCCCATCACACGGTGTACCATATTCTGGGTTTCTATGCATGTTTTCGATGTAGGAAGATGCCCTTGAACCTGGAGATTTGGGACCCATGGGATGGGTACCACGCAGTATTACTTTAAAGGGTCTGCGTTTACTCACCCAACCTCACCAAACCTCTCAGCCCCAAGAGTGTCCACCCTTATGTCTCATCCAGCTGTGGGTCTAGATATGGTCAATCCAGGTTCCATCACAGCCCCTGAACGAATTGTGTAAGAATTTCTCTCTCTTTCACTGTCTTTGTTTCATGGGGTTTTAAAAGTAATTTATTTTTAGAATGGGGTTTAGCTGCTTTTCACTGCTGTGTTTATGCCGCTTTACACCCACTTCACACACTAACAGAGAGATTTCAATACATAGGTTTTAAGATTATTACTAGTCAGATATATCCTTGTGTGGTGAATAGGGGGTGTTGAGTCCAGTTCCCTGAGCAAGGAGTAGGTCTTGTCTATTACATATTGGGTTTATGGAACGGTATCTCAGCTCATTTGAAACCCTTGTTTTATGTATCACCCCACCTCACCTTTCCTGTTAAGCAGCCATAGTGTGTTTTCTGCATGTGTGACTCTGTTCTGTTTTGTAATTCAGTTCAAGTGTAACGGTTTTTACTTTCCCTGTATAAGTGATATCTTATGAGAAGTGTCCTTTTCTGTGTGACTTATTTCCCTTAGAATCGTCGTACCTAAATCCACTCATCATGCTGCTACTTGCCTTAGGACATTGATTTCATGGCTGAGTGATATTCCATTGTACATAAGGACCACCACTTATTTATCCATTTTTATCTTTCCTGGGATATTTAAGGTGGAATGAAGTGGAGGTCCTTGGCAACAGAGAAGCCCTAAACTTTGGTGTTCCTGTGTCTTGCTGATTTTTAACTTTCCCAATTTATACCCCCATGCATGGAAGTGCCCTATGCTCTCTAAGCTGTGTTTTTTAGATGTTTCAGGACTCACTGTACCCTTCTCCAGAGTGGCTGTTGGCAATTTACATCCCGCCCATCAGCGTAGCAAGGCTCCCATTTCTCCATGGCCTGTCCTGCATTTCTGGTTTTGACCCTTTTTTCAGCATGGCCCATTTGACCGATGGGAAGCGAGACTTCTTTGTAGCGCTGATTTGCCTTTCCAGGTTGCTTGGTTGGCCAAAAAGGGCGTATGCGTTTTTTCCTGAATATATTCAGGAAAAAACGCATACGCCCTTTTTGGCCAAGGGCATCATTATCAATGTTTTGCCGCTTTTCATGTGCTTTAAAGGCGATTCGAATCTACCTCCTGAAATCTGTTTCCTGCAATTCTGCCTTGATTTCAAATCCTCTTTTTTGCCTTCCCTCAATATATTTGTGGACGAGAGTTATCATTTATAACTCTGCAGGTTTGTGAATTGCAGTGCCCTGAAGCTCCATTTTACAACTCGCTTTTTGGGAGCTGGCCGTAAAAGCGCAGGATGGCTTCAGGCCCTGTTCTCGTTCCAGGGGGCAGGCTGAGCCTGTGGTTAATTCTTCTTCCTGATGGGAAAATAGAGTGCCCTGTGCCTGTCCCAACACCAACAGCTAGTCTCTCATTGGTTCCCCATCTTCCCATTCATCCTCAGGACAAATTGCAACCTGTACGGAACAGGAGGTTAAAGGTGCTGATGCTCCAAGTAGGGAGATTGCTAGTAAAGTGGCTGCAATGGCGAACCCGAGCACAAGGAGATGAGAAATGAGGTGCGTTTTAGAAACCTTTCCCCATCACACGGTGTACCATATTCTGGGTTTCTATGCATGTTTTCGATGTAGGAAGATGCCCTTGAACCTGGAGATTTGGGACCCATGGGATGGGTACCACGCAGTATTACTTTAAAGGGTCTGCGTTTACTCACCCAACCTCACCAAACCTCTCAGCCCCAAGAGTGTCCACCCTTATGTCTCATCCAGCTGTGGGTCTAGATATGGTCAATCCAGGTTCCATCACAGCCCCTGAACGAATTGTGTAAGAATTTCTCTCTCTTTCACTGTCTTTGTTTCATGGGGTTTTAAAAGTAATTTATTTTTAGAATGGGGTTTAGCTGCTTTTCACTGCTGTGTTTATGCCGCTTTACACCCACTTCACACACTAACAGAGAGATTTCAATACATAGGTTTTAAGATTATTACTAGTCAGATATATCCTTGTGTGGTGAATAGGGGGTGTTGAGTCCAGTTCCCTGAGCAAGGAGTAGGTCTTGTCTATTACATATTGGGTTTATGGAACGGTATCTCAGCTCATTTGAAACCCTTGTTTTATGTATCACCCCACCTCACCTTTCCTGTTAAGCAGCCATAGTGTGTTTCTGCATGTGTGACTCTGTTCTGTTTTGTAATTCAGTTCAAGTGTAACGGTGTTTACTTTCCCTGTATAAGTGATATCTTATGAGAAGTGTCCTTTTCTGTGTGACTTATTTCACTTAGAATCGTCTCGTACCTAAATCCACTCATCATGCTGCTACTAGCCTTAGACATTGATTTCATGGCTGAGTGATATTCCATTGTACATAAGGACCACCACTTATTTATCCATTTTTATCTTTCCTGGGATATTTAAGGTGGAATGAAGTGGAGGTCCTTGGCAACAGAGCAGCCCTAAACTTTGGTGTGCTTGTGTCTTGCTGATTTTTAACTTTCCCAATTTATACCCCCATGCATGGAAGTGCCCTATGCTCTCTAAGCTGTGTTTTTTAGATGTTTCAGGACACACTGTACCCTTCTCCAGAGTGGCTGTTGGCAATTTACATCCCGCCCATCAGCGTAGCAAGGCTGCCATTTCTCCATGGCCTGTCCTGCATTTCTGGTTTTGACACTTATTTCAGCATGGCCCATTTGACCGATGGGAAGCGAGACTTCTTTGTAGCGCTGATTTGCCTTTCCAGGTTGCTTGGTTGGCCAAAAAGGGCGTATGCGTTTTTTCCTGAATATATTCAGGAAAAAACGCATACGCCCTTTTTGGCCAAGGGCATCATTATCAATGTTTTGCCGCTTTTCATGTGCTTTAAAGGCGATTCGAATCTACCTCCTGAAATCTGTTTCCTGCAATTCTGCCTTGATTTCAAATCCTCTTTTTTGCCTTCCCTCAATATATTTGTGGACGAGAGTTATCATTTATAACTCTACAGGTTTGTGAATTGCAGTACCCTGAAGCTCCATTTTACAACTCGCTATTTGGGAGCTGGCCGTAAAAGCGCAGGATGGCTTCAGGCCCTGTTCTGGTTCTGGGGGGCAGGCTGAGCCTGTGGTTAATTCTTCTTCGTGATGGGAAAATAGAGTGCCCTGTGCCTGTCCCAACACCAAGAGCTAGTCTCTCATTGGTTCCACATCTTCCCGTTCATCCTCAGGACAAATTGCAACCTGTACGGAACAGGAGGTTAAAGGTGCTGATGCTCCAAGTAGGGAGATTGCTAGTAAAGTGGCTGCAATGGCGAACCCGAGCACAAGGAGATGAGAAATGAGGTGCGTTTTAGAAACCTTTCCCCATCACACGGTGTACCATATTCTGGGTTTCTATGCATGTTTTCGATGTAGGAAGATGCCCTTGAACCTGGAGATTTGGGACCCATGGGATGGGTACCACGCAGTATTACTTTAAAGGGTCTGCGTTTACTCACCCAACCTCACCAAACCTCTCAGCCCCAAGAGTGTCCACCCTTATGTCTCATCCAGCTGTGGGTCTAGATATGGTCAATCCAGGTTCCATCACAGCCCCTGAACGAATTGTGTAAGAATTTCTCTCTCTTTCACTGTCTTTGTTTCATGGGGTTTTAAAAGTAATTTATTTTTAGAATGGGGTTTAGCTGCTTTTCACTGCTGTGTTTATGCCGCTTTACACCCACTTCACACACTAACAGAGAGATTTCAATACATAGGTTTTAAGATTATTACTAGTCAGATATATCCTTGTGTGGTGAATAGGGGGTGTTGAGTCCAGTTCTCTGAGCAAGGAGTAGGTCTTGTCTATTACATATTGGGTTTATGGAACGGTATCTCAGCTCATTTGAAACCCTTGTTTTATGTATCACCCCACCTGACCTTTCCTGTTAAGCAGCCATAGTGTGTTTTCTGCATGTGTGACTCTGTTCTGTTTTGTAATTCAGTTCAAGTGTAACGGTTTTTACTTTCCCTGTATAAGTGATATCTTATGAGAAGTGTCCTTTTCTGTGTGACTTATTTCACTTAGAATCGTCTCGTACCTAAATCCACTCATCATGCTGCTACTAGCCTTAGGACATTGATTTCATGGCTGAGTGATATTCCATTGTACATAAGGACCACCACTTATTTATCCATTTTTATCTTTCCTGGGATATTTAAGGTGGAATGAAGTGGAGGTCCTTGGCAACAGAGCAGCCCTAAACTTTGGTGTGCTTTTGTCTTGCTGATTTTTAACTTTCCCAATTTATACCCCCATGCATGGAAGTGCCCTATGCTCTCTAAGCTGTGTTTTTTAGATGTTTCAGGACTCACTGTACCCTTCTCCAGGGTGGTTGTTGGCAATTTACATCCCGCCCATCAGCGTAGCAAGGCTCCCATTTCTCCATGGCCTGTCCTGCATTTCTGGTTTTGACCCTTTTTTCAGCATGGCCCATTTGACCGATGGGAAGCGAGACTTCTTTGTAGCGCTGATTTGCCTTTCCAGGTTGCTTGGTTGGCCAAAAAGGGCGTATGCGTTTTTTCCTGAATATATTCAGGAAAAAACGCATACGCCCTTTTTGGCCAAGGGCATCATTATCAATGTTTTGCCGCTTTTCATGTGCTTTAAAGGCGATTCGTATCTACCTCCTGAAATCTGTTTCCTGCAATTCTGCCTTGATTTCAAATCCTCTTTTTTGCCTTCCCTCAATATATTTGTGGACGAGAGTTATCATTTATAACTCTGCAGGTTTGTGAATTGCAGTGCCCTGAAGCTCCATTTTACAACTCGCTTTTTGGGAGCTGGCCGTAAAAGCGCAGGATGGCTTCAGGCTCTGTTTTCGTTCCAGGGGGCAGGCTGAGCCTGTGGTTAATTCTTCTTCCTGATGGGAAAATAGAGTGCCCTGTGCCTGTCCCAACACCAACAGCTAGTCTCTCATTGGTTCCCCATCTTCCCATTCATCCTCAGGACAAATTGCAACCTGTACGGAACAGGAGGTTAAAGGTGCTGATGCTCCAAGTAGGGAGATTGCTAGTAAAGTGGCTGCAATGGCGAACCCGAGCACAAGGAGATGAGAAATGAGGTGCGTTTTAGAAACCTTTCCCCATCACACGGTGTACCATATTCTGGGTTTCTATGCATGTTTTCGATGTAGGAAGATGCCCTTGAACCTGGAGATTTGGGACCCATGGGATGGGTACCACGCAGTATTACTTTAAAGGGTCTGCGTTTACTCACCCAACCTCACCAAACCTCTCAGCCCCAAGAGTGTCCACCCTTATGTCTCATCCAGCTGTGGGTCTAGATATGGTCAATCCAGGTTCCATCACAGCCCCTGAACGAATTGTGTAAGAATTTCTCTCTCTTTCACTGTCTTTGTTTCATGGGGTTTTAAAAGTAATTTATTTTTAGAATGGGATTTAGCTGCTTTTCACTGCTGTGTTTATGCCGCTTTACACCCACTTCACACACTAACAGAGAGATTTCAATACATAGGTTTTAAGATTATTACTAGTCAGATATATCCTTGTGTGGTGAATAGGGGGTGTTGAGTCCAGTTCCCTGAGCAAGGAGTAGGTCTTGTCTATTACATATTGGGTTTATGGAACGGTATCTCAGCTCATTTGAAACCCTTGTTTTATGTATCACCCCACCTCACCTTTCCTGTTAAGCAGCCATAGTGTGTTTTCTGCATGTGTGACTCTGTTCTGTTTTGTAATTCAGTTCAAGTGTAACGGTTTTTACTTTCCCTGTATAAGTGATATCTTATGAGAAGTGTCCTTTTCTGTGTGACTTATTTCCCTTAGAATCGTCGTACCTAAATCCACTCATCATGCTGCTACTTGCCTTAGGACATTGATTTCATGGCTGAGTGATATTTCATTGTACATAAGGACCACCACTTATTTATCCATTTTTATCTTTCCTGGGATATTTAAGGTGGAATGAAGTGGAGGTCCTTGGCAACAGAGAAGCCCTAAACTTTGGTGTTCCTGTGTCTTGCTGATTTTTAACTTTCCCAATTTATACCCCCATGCATGGAAGTGCCCTATGCTCTCTAAGCTGTGTTTTTTAGATGTTTCAGGACTCACTGTACCCTTCTCCAGAGTGGCTGTTGGCAATTTACATCCCGCCCATCAGCGTAGCAAGGCTCCCATTTCTCCATGGCCTGTCCTGCATTTCTGGTTTTGACCCTTTTTTCAGCATGGCCCATTTGACCGATGGGAAGCGAGACTTCTTTGTAGCGCTGATTTGCCTTTCCAGGTTGCTTGGTTGGCCAAAAAGGGCGTATGCGTTTTTTCCTGAATATATTCAGGAAAAAACGCATAGGCCCTTTTTGGCCAAGGGCATCATTATCAATGTTTTGCCGCTTTTCATGTGCTTTAAAGGCGATTCGTATCTACCTCCTGAAATCTGTTTCCTGCAATTCTGCCTTGATTTCAAATCCTCTTTTTTGCCTTCCCTCAATATATTTGTGGACGAGAGTTATCATTTATAACTCTGCAGGTTTGTGAATTGCAGTGCCCTGAAGCTCCATTTTACAACTCGCTTTTTGGGAGCTGGCCGTAAAAGCGCAGGATGGCTTCAGGCCCTGTTCTCGTTCCAGGGGGCAGGCTGAGCCTGTGGTTAATTCTTCTTCCTGATGGGAAAATAGAGTGCCCTGTGCCTGTCCCAACACCAACAGCTAGTCTCTCATTGGTTCCCCATCTTCCCATTCATCCTCAGGACAAATTGCAACCTGTACGGAACAGGAGGTTAAAGGTGCTGATGCTCCAAGTAGGGAGATTGCTAGTAAAGTGGCTGCAATGGCGAACCCGAGCACAAGGAGATGAGAAATGAGGTGCGTTTTAGAAACCTTTCCCCATCACACGGTGTACCATATTCTGGGTTTCTATGCATGTTTTCGATGTAGGAAGATGCCCTTGAACCTGGAGATTTGGGACCCATGGGATGGGTACCACGCAGTATTACTTTAAAGGGTCTGCGTTTACTCACCCAACCTCACCAAACCTCTCAGCCCCAAGAGTGTCCACCCTTATGTCTCATCCAGCTGTGGGTCTAGATATGGTCAATCCAGGTTCCATCACAGCCCCTGAACGAATTGTGTAAGAATTTCTCTCTCTTTCACTGTCTTTGTTTCATGGGGTTTTAAAAGTAATTTATTTTTAGAATGGGGTTTAGCTGCTTTTCACTGCTGTGTTTATGCCGCTTTACACCCACTTCACACACTAACAGAGAGATTTCAATACATAGGTTTTAAGATTATTACTAGTCAGATATATCCTTGTGTGGTGAATAGGGGGTGTTGAGTCCAGTTCCCTGAGCAAGGAGTAGGTCTTGTCTATTACATATTGGGTTTATGGAACGGTATCTCAGCTCATTTGAAACCCTTGTTTTATGTATCACCCCACCTCACCTTTCCTGTTAAGCAGCCATAGTGTGTTTTCTGCATGTGTGACTCTGTTCTGTTTTGTAATTCAGTTCAAGTGTAACGGTTTTTACTTTCCCTGTATAAGTGATATCTTATGAGAAGTGTCCTTTTCTGTGTGACTTATTTCCCTTAGAATCGTCGTACCTAAATCCACTCATCATGCTGCTACTTGCCTTAGGACATTGATTTCATGGCTGAGTGATATTCCATTGTACATAAGGACCACCACTTATTTATCCATTTTTATCTTTCCTGGGATATTTAAGGTGGAATGAAGTGGAGGTCCTTGGCAACAGAGAAGCCCTAAACTTTGGTGTTCCTGTGTCTTGCTGATTTTTAACTTTCCCAATTTATACCCCCATGCATGGAAGTGCCCTATGCTCTCTAAGCTGTGTTTTTTAGATGTTTCAGGACTCACTGTACCCTTCTCCAGAGTGGCTGTTGGCAATTTACATCCCGCCCATCAGCGTAGCAAGGCTCCCATTTCTCCATGGCCTGTCCTGCATTTCTGGTTTTGACCCTTTTTTCAGCATGGCCCATTTGACCGATGGGAAGCGAGACTTCTTTGTAGCGCTGATTTGCCTTTCCAGGTTGCTTGGTTGGCCAAAAAGGGCGTATGCGTTTTTTCCTGAATATATTCAGGAAAAAACGCATACGCCCTTTTTGGCCAAGGGCATCATTATCAATGTTTTGCCGCTTTTCATGTGCTTTAAAGGCGATTCGAATCTACCTCCTGAAATCTGTTTCCTGCAATTCTGCCTTGATTTCAAATCCTCTTTTTTGCCTTCCCTCAATATATTTGTGGACGAGAGTTATCATTTATAACTCTACAGGTTTGTGAATTGCAGTGCCCTGAAGCTCCATTTTACAACTCGCTTTTTGGGAGCTGGCCGTAAAAGCGCAGGATGGCTTCAGGCCCTGTTCTGGTTCTGGGGGGCAGGCTGAGCCTGTGGTTAATTCTTCTTCGTGATGGGAAAATAGAGTGCCCTGTGCCTGTCCCAACACCAAGAGCTAGTCTCTCATTGGTTCCACATCTTCCCGTTCATCCTCAGGACAAATTGCAAGCTGTACGGAACAGGAGGTTAAAGGTGCTGATGCTCCAAGTAGGGAGATTGCTAGTAAAGTGGCTGCAATGGCGAACCCGAGCACAAGGAGATGAGAAATGAGGTGCGTTTTAGAAACCTTTCCCCATCACACGGTGTACCATATTCTGGGTTTCTATGCATGTTTTCGATGTAGGAAGATGCCCTTGAACCTGGAGATTTGGGACCCATGGGATGGGTACCACGCAGTATTACTTTAAAGGGTCTGCGTTTACTCACCCAACCTCACCAAACCTCTCAGCCCCAAGAGTGTCCACCCTTATGTCTCATCCAGCTGTGGGTCTAGATATGGTCAATCCAGGTTCCATCACAGCCCCTGAACGAATTGTGTAAGAATTTCTCTCTCTTTCACTGTCTTTGTTTCATGGGGTTTTAAAAGTAATTTATTTTTAGAATGGGGTTTAGCTGCTTTTCACTGCTGTGTTTATGCCGCTTTACACCCACTTCACACACTAACAGAGAGATTTCAATACATAGGTTTTAAGATTATTACTAGTCAGATATATCCTTGTGTGGTGAATAGGGGGTGTTGAGTCCAGTTCTCTGAGCAAGGAGTAGGTCTTGTCTATTACATATTGGGTTTATGGAACGGTATCTCAGCTCATTTGAAACCCTTGTTTTATGTATCACCCCACCTGACCTTTCCTGTTAAGCAGCCATAGTGTGTTTTCTGCATGTGTGACTCTGTTCTGTTTTGTAATTCAGTTCAAGTGTAACGGTTTTTACTTTCCCTGTATAAGTGATATCTTATGAGAAGTGTCCTTTTCTGTGTGACTTATTTCACTTAGAATCGTCTCGTACCTAAATCCACTCATCATGCTGCTACTAGCCTTAGGACATTGATTTCATGGCTGAGTGATATTCCATTGTACATAAGGACCACCACTTATTTATCCATTTTTATCTTTCCTGGGATATTTAAGGTGGAATGAAGTGGAGGTCCTTGGCAACAGAGCAGCCCTAAACTTTGGTGTGCTTTTGTCTTGCTGATTTTTAACTTTCCCAATTTATACCCCCATGCATGGAAGTGCCCTATGCTCTCTAAGCTGTGTTTTTTAGATGTTTCAGGACTCACTGTACCCTTCTCCAGGGTGGTTGTTGGCAATTTACATCCCGCCCATCAGCGTAGCAAGGCTCCCATTTCTCCATGGCCTGTCCTGCATTTCTGGTTTTGACCCTTTTTTCAGCATGGCCCATTTGACCGATGGGAAGCGAGACTTCTTTGTAGCGCTGATTTGCCTTTCCAGGTTGCTTGGTTGGCCAAAAAGGGCGTATGCGTTTTTTCCTGAATATATTCAGGAAAAAACGCATAGGCCCTTTTTGGCCAAGGGCATCATTATCAATGTTTTGCCGCTTTTCATGTGCTTTAAAGGCGATTCGTATCTACCTCCTGAAATCTGTTTCCTGCAATTCTGCCTTGATTTCAAATCCTCTTTTTTGCCTTCCCTCAATATATTTGTGGACGAGAGTTATCATTTATAACTCTGCAGGTTTGTGAATTGCAGTGCCCTGAAGCTCCATTTTACAACTCGCTTTTTGGGAGCTGGCCGTAAAAGCGCAGGATGGCTTCAGGCTCTGTTTTCGTTCCAGGGGGCAGGCTGAGCCTGTGGTTAATTCTTCTTCCTGATGGGAAAATAGAGTGCCCTGTGCCTGTCCCAACACCAACAGCTAGTCTCTCATTGGTTCCCCATCTTCCCATTCATCCTCAGGACAAATTGCAACCTGTACGGAACAGGAGGTTAAAGGTGCTGATGCTCCAAGTAGGGAGATTGCTAGTAAAGTGGCTGCAATGGCGAACCCGAGCACAAGGAGATGAGAAATGAGGTGCGTTTTAGAAACCTTTCCCCATCACACGGTGTACCATATTCTGGGTTTCTATGCATGTTTTCGATGTAGGAAGATGCCCTTGAACCTGGAGATTTGGGACCCATGGGATGGGTACCACGCAGTATTACTTTAAAGGGTCTGCGTTTACTCACCCAACCTCACCAAACCTCTCAGCCCCAAGAGTGTCCACCCTTATGTCTCATCCAGCTGTGGGTCTAGATATGGTCAATCCAGGTTCCATCACAGCCCCTGAACGAATTGTGTAAGAATTTCTCTCTCTTTCACTGTCTTTGTTTCATGGGGTTTTAAAAGTAATTTATTTTTAGAATGGGATTTAGCTGCTTTTCACTGCTGTGTTTATGCCGCTTTACACCCACTTCACACACTAACAGAGAGATTTCAATACATAGGTTTTAAGATTATTACTAGTCAGATATATCCTTGTGTGGTGAATAGGGGGTGTTGAGTCCAGTTCCCTGAGCAAGGAGTAGGTCTTGTCTATTACATATTGGGTTTATGGAACGGTATCTCAGCTCATTTGAAACCCTTGTTTTATGTATCACCCCACCTCACCTTTCCTGTTAAGCAGCCATAGTGTGTTTTCTGCATGTGTGACTCTGTTCTGTTTTGTAATTCAGTTCAAGTGTAACGGTTTTTACTTTCCCTGTATAAGTGATATCTTATGAGAAGTGTCCTTTTCTGTGTGACTTATTTCCCTTAGAATCGTCGTACCTAAATCCACTCATCATGCTGCTACTTGCCTTAGGACATTGATTTCATGGCTGAGTGATATTCCATTGTACATAAGGACCACCACTTATTTATCCATTTTTATCTTTCCTGGGATATTTAAGGTGGAATGAAGTGGAGGTCCTTGGCAACAGAGAAGCCCTAAACTTTGGTGTTCCTGTGTCTTGCTGATTTTTAACTTTCCCAATTTATACCCCCATGCATGGAAGTGCCCTATGCTCTCTAAGCTGTGTTTTTTAGATGTTTCAGGACTCACTGTACCCTTCTCCAGAGTGGCTGTTGGCAATTTACATCCCGCCCATCAGCGTAGCAAGGCTCCCATTTCTCCATGGCCTGTCCTGCATTTCTGGTTTTGACCCTTTTTTCAGCATGGCCCATTTGACCGATGGGAAGCGAGACTTCTTTGTAGCGCTGATTTGCCTTTCCAGGTTGCTTGGTTGGCCAAAAAGGGCGTATGCGTTTTTTCCTGAATATATTCAGGAAAAAACGCATACGCCCTTTTTGGCCAAGGGCATCATTATCAATGTTTTGCCGCTTTTCATGTGCTTTAAAGGCGATTCGTATCTACCTCCTGAAATCTGTTTCCTGCAATTCTGCCTTGATTTCAAATCCTCTTTTTTGCCTTCCCTCAATATATTTGTGGACGAGAGTTATCATTTATAACTCTGCAGGTTTGTGAATTGCAGTGCCCTGAAGCTCCATTTTACAACTCGCTTTTTGGGAGCTGGCCGTAAAAGCGCAGGATGGCTTCAGGCCCTGTTCTCGTTCCGGGGGGCAGGCTGAGCCTGTGGTTAATTCTTCTTCCTGATGGGAAAATAGAGTGCCCTGTGCCTGTCCCAACACCAACAGCTAGTCTCTCATTGGTTCCCCATCTTCCCGTTCATCCTCAGGACAAATTGCAACCTGTACGGAACAGGAGGTTAAAGGTGCTGATGCTCCAAGTAGGGAGATTGCTAGTAAAGTGGCTGCAATGGCGAACCCGAGCACAAGGAGATGAGAAATGAGGTGCGTTTTAGAAACCTTTCCCCATCACACGGTGTACCATATTCTGGGTTTCTATGCATGTTTTCGATGTAGGAAGATGCCCTTGAACCTGGAGATTTGGGACCCATGGGATGGGTACCACGCAGTATTACTTTAAAGGGTCTGCGTTTACTCACCCAACCTCACCAAACCTCTCAGCCCCAAGAGTGTCCACCCTTATGTCTCATCCAGCTGTGGGTCTAGATATGGTCAATCCAGGTTCCATCACAGCCCCTGAACGAATTGTGTAAGAATTTCTCTCTCTTTCACTGTCTTTGTTTCATGGGGTTTTAAAAGTAATTTATTTTTAGAATGGGGTTTAGCTGCTTTTCACTGCTGTGTTTATGCCGCTTTACACCCACTTCACACACTAACAGAGAGATTTCAATACATAGGTTTTAAGATTATTACTAGTCAGATATATCCTTGTGTGGTGAATAGGGGGTGTTGAGTCCAGTTCCCTGAGCAAGGAGTAGGTCTTGTCTATTACATATTGGGTTTATGGAACGGTATCTCAGCTCATTTGAAACCCTTGTTTTATGTATCACCCCACCTCACCTTTCCTGTTAAGCAGCCATAGTGTGTTTTCTGCATGTGTGACTCTGTTCTGTTTTGTAATTCAGTTCAAGTGTAACGGTTTTTACTTTCCCTGTATAAGTGATATCTTATGAGAAGTGTCCTTTTCTGTGTGACTTATTTCCCTTAGAATCGTCGTACCTAAATCCACTCATCATGCTGCTACTTGCCTTAGGACATTGATTTCATGGCTGAGTGATATTCCATTGTACATAAGGACCACCACTTATTTATCCATTTTTATCTTTCCTGGGATATTTAAGGTGGAATGAAGTGGAGGTCCTTGGCAACAGAGAAGCCCTAAACTTTGGTGTTCCTGTGTCTTGCTGATTTTTAACTTTCCCAATTTATACCCCCATGCATGGAAGTGCCCTATGCTCTCTAAGCTGTGTTTTTTAGATGTTTCAGGACTCACTGTACCCTTCTCCAGAGTGGCTGTTGGCAATTTACATCCCGCCCATCAGCGTAGCAAGGCTCCCATTTCTCCATGGCCTGTCCTGCATTTCTGGTTTTGACCCTTTTTTCAGCATGGCCCATTTGACCGATGGGAAGCGAGACTTCTTTGTAGCGCTGATTTGCCTTTCCAGGTTGCTTGGTTGGCCAAAAAGGGCGTATGCGTTTTTTCCTTAATATATTCAGGAAAAAACGCATACGCCCTTTTTGGCCAAGGGCATCATTATCAATGTTTTGCCGCTTTTCATGTGCTTTAAAGGCGATTCGTATCTACCTCCTGAAATCTGTTTCCTGCAATTCTGCCTTGATTTCAAATCCTCTTTTTTGCCTTCCCTCAATATATTTGTGGACGAGAGTTATCATTTATAACTCTGCAGGTTTGTGAATTGCAGTGCCCTGAAGCTCCATTTTACAACTCGCTTTTTGGGAGCTGGCCGTAAAAGCGCAGGATGGCTTCAGGCCCTGTTCTCGTTCCAGGGGGCAGGCTGAGCCTGTGGTTAATTCTTCTTCCTGATGGGAAAATAGAGTGCCCTGTGCCTGTCCCAACACCAACAGCTAGTCTCTCATTGGTTCCCCATCTTCCCATTCATCCTCAGGACAAATTGCAACCTGTACGGAACAGGAGGTTAAAGGTGCTGATGCTCCAAGTAGGGAGATTGCTAGTAAAGTGGCTGCAATGGCGAACCCGAGCACAAGGAGATGAGAAATGAGGTGCGTTTTAGAAACCTTTCCCCATCACACGGTGTACCATATTCTGGGTTTCTATGCATGTTTTCGATGTAGGAAGATGCCCTTGAACCTGGAGATTTGGGACCCATGGGATGGGTACCACGCAGTATTACTTTAAAGGGTCTGCGTTTACTCACCCAACCTCACCAAACCTCTCAGCCCCAAGAGTGTCCACCCTTATGTCTCATCCAGCTGTGGGTCTAGATATGGTCAATCCAGGTTCCATCACAGCCCCTGAACGAATTGTGTAAGAATTTCTCTCTCTTTCACTGTCTTTGTTTCATGGGGTTTTAAAAGTAATTTATTTTTAGAATGGGGTTTAGCTGCTTTTCACTGCTGTGTTTATGCCGCTTTACACCCACTTCACACACTAACAGAGAGATTTCAATACATAGGTTTTAAGATTATTACTAGTCAGATATATCCTTGTGTGGTGAATAGGGGGTGTTGAGTCCAGTTCCCTGAGCAAGGAGTAGGTCTTGTCTATTACATATTGGGTTTATGGAACGGTATCTCAGCTCATTTGAAACCCTTGTTTTATGTATCACCCCACCTCACCTTTCCTGTTAAGCAGCCATAGTGTGTTTTCTGCATGTGTGACTCTGTTCTGTTTTGTAATTCAGTTCAAGTGTAACGGTTTTTACTTTCCCTGTATAAGTGATATCTTATGAGAAGTGTCCTTTTCTGTGTGACTTATTTCCCTTAGAATCGTCGTACCTAAATCCACTCATCATGCTGCTACTTGCCTTAGGACATTGATTTCATGGCTGAGTGATATTCCATTGTACATAAGGACCACCACTTATTTATCCATTTTTATCTTTCCTGGGATATTTAAGGTGGAATGAAGTGGAGGTCCTTGGCAACAGAGAAGCCCTAAACTTTGGTGTTCCTGTGTCTTGCTGATTTTTAACTTTCCCAATTTATACCCCCATGCATGGAAGTGCCCTATGCTCTCTAAGCTGTGTTTTTTAGATGTTTCAGGACTCACTGTACCCTTCTCCAGAGTGGCTGTTGGCAATTTACATCCCGCCCATCAGCGTAGCAAGGCTCCCATTTCTCCATGGCCTGTCCTGCATTTCTGGTTTTGACCCTTTTTTCAGCATGGCCCATTTGACCGATGGGAAGCGAGACTTCTTTGTAGCGCTGATTTGCCTTTCCAGGTTGCTTGGTTGGCCAAAAAGGGCGTATGCGTTTTTTCCTGAATATATTCAGGAAAAAACGCATACGCCCTTTTTGGCCAAGGGCATCATTATCAATGTTTTGCCGCTTTTCATGTGCTTTAAAGGCGATTCGTATCTACCTCCTGAAATCTGTTTCCTGCAATTCTGCCTTGATTTCAAATCCTCTTTTTTGCCTTCCCTCAATATATTTGTGGACGAGAGTTATCATTTATAACTCTGCAGGTTTGTGAATTGCAGTGCCCTGAAGCTCCATTTTACAACTCGCTTTTTGGGAGCTGGCCGTAAAAGCGCAGGATGGCTTCAGGCCCTGTTCTCGTTCCAGGGGGCAGGCTGAGCCTGTGGTTAATTCTTCTTCCTGATGGGAAAATAGAGTGCCCTGTGCCTGTCCCAACACCAACAGCTAGTCTCTCATTGGTTCCCCATCTTCCCATTCATCCTCAGGACAAATTGCAACCTGTACGGAACAGGAGGTTAAAGGTGCTGATGCTCCAAGTAGGGAGATTGCTAGTAAAGTGGCTGCAATGGCGAACCCGAGCACAAGGAGATGAGAAATGAGGTGCGTTTTAGAAACCTTTCCCCATCACACGGTGTACCATATTCTGGGTTTCTATGCATGTTTTCGATGTAGGAAGATGCCCTTGAACCTGGAGATTTGGGACCCATGGGATGGGTACCACGCAGTATTACTTTAAAGGGTCTGCGTTTACTCACCCAACCTCACCAAACCTCTCAGCCCCAAGAGTGTCCACCCTTATGTCTCATCCAGCTGTGGGTCTAGATATGGTCAATCCAGGTTCCATCACAGCCCCTGAACGAATTGTGTAAGAATTTCTCTCTCTTTCACTGTCTTTGTTTCATGGGGTTTTAAAAGTAATTTATTTTTAGAATGGGGTTTAGCTGCTTTTCACTGCTGTGTTTATGCCGCTTTACACCCACTTCACACACTAACAGAGAGATTTCAATACATAGGTTTTAAGATTATTACTAGTCAGATATATCCTTGTGTGGTGAATAGGGGGTGTTGAGTCCAGTTCCCTGAGCAAGGAGTAGGTCTTGTCTATTACATATTGGGTTTATGGAACGGTATCTCAGCTCATTTGAAACCCTTGTTTTATGTATCACCCCACCTCACCTTTCCTGTTAAGCAGCCATAGTGTGTTTTCTGCATGTGTGACTCTGTTCTGTTTTGTAATTCAGTTCAAGTGTAACGGTTTTTACTTTCCCTGTATAAGTGATATCTTATGAGAAGTGTCCTTTTCTGTGTGACTTATTTCCCTTAGAATCGTCGTACCTAAATCCACTCATCATGCTGCTACTTGCCTTAGGACATTGATTTCATGGCTGAGTGATATTCCATTGTACATAAGGACCACCACTTATTTATCCATTTTTATCTTTCCTGGGATATTTAAGGTGGAATGAAGTGGAGGTCCTTGGCAACAGAGAAGCCCTAAACTTTGGTGTTCCTGTGTCTTGCTGATTTTTAACTTTCCCAATTTATACCCCCATGCATGGAAGTGCCCTATGCTCTCTAAGCTGTGTTTTTTAGATGTTTCAGGACTCACTGTACCCTTCTCCAGAGTGGCTGTTGGCAATTTACATCCCGCCCATCAGCGTAGCAAGGCTCCCATTTCTCCATGGCCTGTCCTGCATTTCTGGTTTTGACCCTTTTTTCAGCATGGCCCATTTGACCGATGGGAAGCGAGACTTCTTTGTAGCGCTGATTTGCCTTTCCAGGTTGCTTGGTTGGCCAAAAAGGGCGTATGCGTTTTTTCCTGAATATATTCAGGAAAAAACGCATAGGCCCTTTTTGGCCAAGGGCATCATTATCAATGTTTTGCCGCTTTTCATGTGCTTTAAAGGCGATTCGTATCTACCTCCTGAAATCTGTTTCCTGCAATTCTGCCTTGATTTCAAATCCTCTTTTTTGCCTTCCCTCAATATATTTGTGGACGAGAGTTATCATTTATAACTCTGCAGGTTTGTGAATTGCAGTGCCCTGAAGCTCCATTTTACAACTCGCTTTTTGGGAGCTGGCCGTAAAAGCGCAGGATGGCTTCAGGCCCTGTTCTCGTTCCAGGGGGCAGGCTGAGCCTGTGGTTAATTCTTCTTCCTGATGGGAAAATAGAGTGCCCTGTGCCTGTCCCAACACCAACAGCTAGTCTCTCATTGGTTCCCCATCTTCCCATTCATCCTCAGGACAAATTGCAACCTGTACGGAACAGGAGGTTAAAGGTGCTGATGCTCCAAGTAGGGAGATTGCTAGTAAAGTGGCTGCAATGGCGAACCCGAGCACAAGGAGATGAGAAATGAGGTGCGTTTTAGAAACCTTTCCCCATCACACGGTGTACCATATTCTGGGTTTCTATGCATGTTTTCGATGTAGGAAGATGCCCTTGAACCTGGAGATTTGGGACCCATGGGATGGGTACCACGCAGTATTACTTTAAAGGGTCTGCGTTTACTCACCCAACCTCACCAAACCTCTCAGCCCCAAGAGTGTCCACCCTTATGTCTCATCCAGCTGTGGGTCTAGATATGGTCAATCCAGGTTCCATCACAGCCCCTGAACGAATTGTGTAAGAATTTCTCTCTCTTTCACTGTCTTTGTTTCATGGGGTTTTAAAAGTAATTTATTTTTAGAATGGGGTTTAGCTGCTTTTCACTGCTGTGTTTATGCCGCTTTACACCCACTTCACACACTAACAGAGAGATTTCAATACATAGGTTTTAAGATTATTACTAGTCAGATATATCCTTGTGTGGTGAATAGGGGGTGTTGAGTCCAGTTCCCTGAGCAAGGAGTAGGTCTTGTCTATTACATATTGGGTTTATGGAACGGTATCTCAGCTCATTTGAAACCCTTGTTTTATGTATCACCCCACCTCACCTTTCCTGTTAAGCAGCCATAGTGTGTTTTCTGCATGTGTGACTCTGTTCTGTTTTGTAATTCAGTTCAAGTGTAACGGTTTTTACTTTCCCTGTATAAGTGATATCTTATGAGAAGTGTCCTTTTCTGTGTGACTTATTTCACTTAGAATCGTCGTACCTAAATCCACTCATCATGCTGCTACTTGCCTTAGGACATTGATTTCATGGCTGAGTGATATTCCATTGTACATAAGGACCACCACTTATTTATCCATTTTTATCTTTCCTGGGATATTTAAGGTGGAATGAAGTGGAGGTCCTTGGCAACAGAGAAGCCCTAAACTTTGGTGTTCCTGTGTCTTGCTGATTTTTAACTTTCCCAATTTATACCCCCATGCATGGAAGTGCCCTATGCTCTCTAAGCTGTGTTTTTTAGATGTTTCAGGACTCACTGTACCCTTCTCCAGAGTGGCTGTTGGCAATTTACATCCCGCCCATCAGCGTAGCAAGGCTCCCATTTCTCCATGGCCTGTCCTGCATTTCTGGTTTTGACCCTTTTTTCAGCATGGCCCATTTGACCGATGGGAAGCGAGACTTCTTTGTAGCGCTGATTTGCCTTTCCAGGTTGCTTGGTTGGCCAAAAAGGGCGTATGCGTTTTTTCCTGAATATATTCAGGAAAAAACGCATAGGCCCTTTTTGGCCAAGGGCATCATTATCAATGTTTTGCCGCTTTTCATGTGCTTTAAAGGCGATTCGTATCTACCTCCTGAAATCTGTTTCCTGCAATTCTGCCTTGATTTCAAATCCTCTTTTTTGCCTTCCCTCAATATATTTGTGGACGAGAGTTATCATTTATAACTCTGCAGGTTTGTGAATTGCAGTGCCCTGAAGCTCCATTTTACAACTCGCTTTTTGGGAGCTGGCCGTAAAAGCGCAGGATGGCTTCAGGCCCTGTTCTCGTTCCAGGGGGCAGGCTGAGCCTGTGGTTAATTCTTCTTCCTGATGGGAAAATAGAGTGCCCTGTGCCTGTCCCAACACCAACAGCTAGTCTCTCATTGGTTCCCCATCTTCCCATTCATCCTCAGGACAAATTGCAACCTGTACGGAACAGGAGGTTAAAGGTGCTGATGCTCCAAGTAGGGAGATTGCTAGTAAAGTGGCTGCAATGGCGAACCCGAGCACAAGGAGATGAGAAATGAGGTGCGTTTTAGAAACCTTTCCCCATCACACGGTGTACCATATTCTGGGTTTCTATGCATGTTTTCGATGTAGGAAGATGCCCTTGAACCTGGAGATTTGGGACCCATGGGATGGGTACCACGCAGTATTACTTTAAAGGGTCTGCGTTTACTCACCCAACCTCACCAAACCTCTCAGCCCCAAGAGTGTCCACCCTTATGTCTCATCCAGCTGTGGGTCTAGATATGGTCAATCCAGGTTCCATCACAGCCCCTGAACGAATTGTGTAAGAATTTCTCTCTCTTTCACTGTCTTTGTTTCATGGGGTTTTAAAAGTAATTTATTTTTAGAATGGGGTTTAGCTGCTTTTCACTGCTGTGTTTATGCCGCTTTACACCCACTTCACACACTAACAGAGAGATTTCAATACATAGGTTTTAAGATTATTACTAGTCAGATATATCCTTGTGTGGTGAATAGGGGGTGTTGAGTCCAGTTCCCTGAGCAAGGAGTAGGTCTTGTCTATTACATATTGGGTTTATGGAACGGTATCTCAGCTCATTTGAAACCCTTGTTTTATGTATCACCCCACCTCACCTTTCCTGTTAAGCAGCCATAGTGTGTTTTCTGCATGTGTGACTCTGTTCTGTTTTGTAATTCAGTTCAAGTGTAACGGTTTTTACTTTCCCTGTATAAGTGATATCTTATGAGAAGTGTCCTTTTCTGTGTGACTTATTTCCCTTAGAATCGTCGTACCTAAATCCACTCATCATGCTGCTACTTGCCTTAGGACATTGATTTCATGGCTGAGTGATATTCCATTGTACATAAGGACCACCACTTATTTATCCATTTTTATCTTTCCTGGGATATTTAAGGTGGAATGAAGTGGAGGTCCTTGGCAACAGAGAAGCCCTAAACTTTGGTGTTCCTGTGTCTTGCTGATTTTTAACTTTCCCAATTTATACCCCCATGCATGGAAGTGCCCTATGCTCTCTAAGCTGTGTTTTTTAGATGTTTCAGGACTCACTGTACCCTTCTCCAGAGTGGCTGTTGGCAATTTACATCCCGCCCATCAGCGTAGCAAGGCTCCCATTTCTCCATGGCCTGTCCTGCATTTCTGGTTTTGACCCTTTTTTCAGCATGGCCCATTTGACCGATGGGAAGCGAGACTTCTTTGTAGCGCTGATTTGCCTTTCCAGGTTGCTTGGTTGGCCAAAAAGGGCGTATGCGTTTTTTCCTGAATATATTCAGGAAAAAACGCATAGGCCCTTTTTGGCCAAGGGCATCATTATCAATGTTTTGCCGCTTTTCATGTGCTTTAAAGGCGATTCGTATCTACCTCCTGAAATCTGTTTCCTGCAATTCTGCCTTGATTTCAAATCCTCTTTTTTGCCTTCCCTCAATATATTTGTGGACGAGAGTTATCATTTATAACTCTGCAGGTTTGTGAATTGCAGTGCCCTGAAGCTCCATTTTACAACTCGCTTTTTGGGAGCTGGCCGTAAAAGCGCAGGATGGCTTCAGGCCCTGTTCTCGTTCCAGGGGGCAGGCTGAGCCTGTGGTTAATTCTTCTTCCTGATGGGAAAATAGAGTGCCCTGTGCCTGTCCCAACACCAACAGCTAGTCTCTCATTGGTTCCCCATCTTCCCATTCATCCTCAGGACAAATTGCAACCTGTACGGAACAGGAGGTTAAAGGTGCTGATGCTCCAAGTAGGGAGATTGCTAGTAAAGTGGCTGCAATGGCGAACCCGAGCACAAGGAGATGAGAAATGAGGTGCGTTTTAGAAACCTTTCCCCATCACACGGTGTACCATATTCTGGGTTTCTATGCATGTTTTCGATGTAGGAAGATGCCCTTGAACCTGGAGATTTGGGACCCATGGGATGGGTACCACGCAGTATTACTTTAAAGGGTCTGCGTTTACTCACCCAACCTCACCAAACCTCTCAGCCCCAAGAGTGTCCACCCTTATGTCTCATCCAGCTGTGGGTCTAGATATGGTCAATCCAGGTTCCATCACAGCCCCTGAACGAATTGTGTAAGAATTTCTCTCTCTTTCACTGTCTTTGTTTCATGGGGTTTTAAAAGTAATTTATTTTTAGAATGGGGTTTAGCTGCTTTTCACTGCTGTGTTTATGCCGCTTTACACCCACTTCACACACTAACAGAGAGATTTCAATACATAGGTTTTAAGATTATTACTAGTCAGATATATCCTTGTGTGGTGAATAGGGGGTGTTGAGTCCAGTTCCCTGAGCAAGGAGTAGGTCTTGTCTATTACATATTGGGTTTATGGAACGGTATCTCAGCTCATTTGAAACCCTTGTTTTATGTATCACCCCACCTCACCTTTCCTGTTAAGCAGCCATAGTGTGTTTTCTGCATGTGTGACTCTGTTCTGTTTTGTAATTCAGTTCAAGTGTAACGGTTTTTACTTTCCCTGTATAAGTGATATCTTATGAGAAGTGTCCTTTTCTGTGTGACTTATTTCCCTTAGAATCGTCGTACCTAAATCCACTCATCATGCTGCTACTTGCCTTAGGACATTGATTTCATGGCTGAGTGATATTCCATTGTACATAAGGACCACCACTTATTTATCCATTTTTATCTTTCCTGGGATATTTAAGGTGGAATGAAGTGGAGGTCCTTGGCAACAGAGAAGCCCTAAACTTTGGTGTTCCTGTGTCTTGCTGATTTTTAACTTTCCCAATTTATACCCCCATGCATGGAAGTGCCCTATGCTCTCTAAGCTGTGTTTTTTAGATGTTTCAGGACTCACTGTACCCTTCTCCAGAGTGGCTGTTGGCAATTTACATCCCGCCCATCAGCGTAGCAAGGCTCCCATTTCTCCATGGCCTGTCCTGCATTTCTGGTTTTGACCCTTTTTTCAGCATGGCCCATTTGACCGATGGGAAGCGAGACTTCTTTGTAGCGCTGATTTGCCTTTCCAGGTTGCTTGGTTGGCCAAAAAGGGCGTATGCGTTTTTTCCTGAATATATTCAGGAAAAAACGCATAGGCCCTTTTTGGCCAAGGGCATCATTATCAATGTTTTGCCGCTTTTCATGTGCTTTAAAGGCGATTCGTATCTACCTCCTGAAATCTGTTTCCTGCAATTCTGCCTTGATTTCAAATCCTCTTTTTTGCCTTCCCTCAATATATTTGTGGACGAGAGTTATCATTTATAACTCTGCAGGTTTGTGAATTGCAGTGCCCTGAAGCTCCATTTTACAACTCGCTTTTTGGGAGCTGGCCGTAAAAGCGCAGGATGGCTTCAGGCCCTGTTCTCGTTCCAGGGGGCAGGCTGAGCCTGTGGTTAATTCTTCTTCCTGATGGGAAAATAGAGTGCCCTGTGCCTGTCCCAACACCAACAGCTAGTCTCTCATTGGTTCCCCATCTTCCCATTCATCCTCAGGACAAATTGCAACCTGTACGGAACAGGAGGTTAAAGGTGCTGATGCTCCAAGTAGGGAGATTGCTAGTAAAGTGGCTGCAATGGCGAACCCGAGCACAAGGAGATGAGAAATGAGGTGCGTTTTAGAAACCTTTCCCCATCACACGGTGTACCATATTCTGGGTTTCTATGCATGTTTTCGATGTAGGAAGATGCCCTTGAACCTGGAGATTTGGGACCCATGGGATGGGTACCACGCAGTATTACTTTAAAGGGTCTGCGTTTACTCACCCAACCTCACCAAACCTCTCAGCCCCAAGAGTGTCCACCCTTATGTCTCATCCAGCTGTGGGTCTAGATATGGTCAATCCAGGTTCCATCACAGCCCCTGAACGAATTGTGTAAGAATTTCTCTCTCTTTCACTGTCTTTGTTTCATGGGGTTTTAAAAGTAATTTATTTTTAGAATGGGGTTTAGCTGCTTTTCACTGCTGTGTTTATGCCGCTTTACACCCACTTCACACACTAACAGAGAGATTTCAATACATAGGTTTTAAGATTATTACTAGTCAGATATATCCTTGTGTGGTGAATAGGGGGTGTTGAGTCCAGTTCCCTGAGCAAGGAGTAGGTCTTGTCTATTACATATTGGGTTTATGGAACGGTATCTCAGCTCATTTGAAACCCTTGTTTTATGTATCACCCCACCTGACCTTTCCTGTTAAGCAGCCATAGTGTGTTTTCTGCATGTGTGACTCTGTTCTGTTTTGTAATTCAGTTCAAGTGTAACGGTGTTTACTTTCCCTGTATAAGTGATATCTTATGAGAAGTGTCCTTTTCTGTGTGACTTATTTCACTTAGAATCGTCTCATACCTAAATCCACTCATCATGCTGCTACTAGCCTTAGGACATTGATTTCATGGCTGAGTGATATTCCATTGTACATAAGGACCACCACTTATTTATCCATTTTTATCTTTCCTGGGATATTTAAGGTGGAATGAAGTGGAGGTCCTTGGCAACAGAGCAGCCCTAAACTTTGGTGTGCTTTTGTCTTGCTGATTTTTAACTTTCCCAATTTATACCCCCATGCATGGAAGTGCCCTATGCTCTCTAAGCTGTGTTTTTTAGATGTTTCAGGACAAACTGTACCCTTCTCCAGAGTGGCTGTTGGCAATTTACATCCCGCCCATCAGCGTAGCAAGGCTCCCATTTCTCCATGGCCTGTCCTGCATTTCTGGTTTTGACACTTATTTCAGCATGGCCCATTTGACCGATGGGAAGCGAGACTTCTTTGTAGCTCTGATTTGCCTTTCCAGGTTGCTTGGTTGGCCAAAAAGGGCGTATGCGTTTTTTCCTGAATATATTCAGGAAAAAACGCATACGCCCTTTTTGGCCAAGGGCATCATTATCAATGTTTTGCCGCTTTTCATGTGCTTTAAAGGCGATTCGTATCTACCTCCTGAAATCTGTTTTCTGCAATTCTGCCTTGATTTCAAATCCTCTTTTTTGCCTTCCCTCAATATATTTGTGGACGAGAGTTATCATTTATAACTCTGCAGGTTTGTGAATTGCAGTGCCCTGAAGCTCCATTTTACAACTCGCTTTTTGGGAGCTGGCCGTAAAAGCGCAGGATGGCTTCAGGCCCTGTTCTCGTTCCAGGGGGCAGGCTGAGCCTGTGGTTAATTCTTCTTCCTGATGGGAAAATAGAGTGCCCTGTGCCTGTCCCAACACCAACAGCTAGTCTCTCATTGGTTCCCCATCTTCCCATTCATCCTCAGGACAAATTGCAACCTGTACGGAACAGGAGGTTAAAGGTGCTGATGCTCCAAGTAGGGAGATTGCTAGTAAAGTGGCTGCAATGGCGAACCCGAGCACAAGGAGATGAGAAATGAGGTGCGTTTTAGAAACCTTTCCCCATCACACGGTGTACCATATTCTGGGTTTCTATGCATGTTTTCGATGTAGGAAGATGCCCTTGAACCTGGAGATTTGGGACCCATGGGATGGGTACCACGCAGTATTACTTTAAAGGGTCTGCGTTTACTCACCCAACCTCACCAAACCTCTCAGCCCCAAGAGTGTCCACCCTTATGTCTCATCCAGCTGTGGGTCTAGATATGGTCAATCCAGGTTCCATCACAGCCCCTGAACGAATTGTGTAAGAATTTCTCTCTCTTTCACTGTCTTTGTTTCATGGGGTTTTAAAAGTAATTTATTTTTAGAATGGGGTTTAGCTGCTTTTCACTGCTGTGTTTATGCCGCTTTACACCCACTTCACACACTAACAGAGAGATTTCAATACATAGGTTTTAAGATTATTACTAGTCAGATATATCCTTGTGTGGTGAATAGGGGGTGTTGAGTCCAGTTCCCTGAGCAAGGAGTAGGTCTTGTCTATTACATATTGGGTTTATGGAACGGTATCTCAGCTCATTTGAAACCCTTGTTTTATGTATCACCCCACCTCACCTTTCCTGTTAAGCAGCCATAGTGTGTTTTCTGCATGTGTGACTCTGTTCTGTTTTGTAATTCAGTTCAAGTGTAACGGTTTTTACTTTCCCTGTATAAGTGATATCTTATGAGAAGTGTCCTTTTCTGTGTGACTTATTTCCCTTAGAATCGTCGTACCTAAATCCACTCATCATGCTGCTACTTGCCTTAGGACATTGATTTCATGGCTGAGTGATATTCCATTGTACATAAGGACCACCACTTATTTATCCATTTTTATCTTTCCTGGGATATTTAAGGTGGAATGAAGTGGAGGTCCTTGGCAACAGAGAAGCCCTAAACTTTGGTGTTCCTGTGTCTTGCTGATTTTTAACTTTCCCAATTTATACCCCCATGCATGGAAGTGCCCTATGCTCTCTAAGCTGTGTTTTTTAGATGTTTCAGGACTCACTGTACCCTTCTCCAGAGTGGCTGTTGGCAATTTACATCCCGCCCATCAGCGTAGCAAGGCTCCCATTTCTCCATGGCCTGTCCTGCATTTCTGGTTTTGACCCTTTTTTCAGCATGGCCCATTTGACCGATGGGAAGCGAGACTTCTTTGTAGCGCTGATTTGCCTTTCCAGGTTGCTTGGTTGGCCAAAAAGGGCGTATGCGTTTTTTCCTGAATATATTCAGGAAAAAACGCATAGGCCCTTTTTGGCCAAGGGCATCATTATCAATGTTTTGCCGCTTTTCATGTGCTTTAAAGGCGATTCGTATCTACCTCCTGAAATCTGTTTCCTGCAATTCTGCCTTGATTTCAAATCCTCTTTTTTGCCTTCCCTCAATATATTTGTGGACGAGAGTTATCATTTATAACTCTGCAGGTTTGTGAATTGCAGTGCCCTGAAGCTCCATTTTACAACTCGCTTTTTGGGAGCTGGCCGTAAAAGCGCAGGATGGCTTCAGGCCCTGTTCTCGTTCCAGGGGGCAGGCTGAGCCTGTGGTTAATTCTTCTTCCTGATGGGAAAATAGAGTGCCCTGTGCCTGTCCCAACACCAACAGCTAGTCTCTCATTGGTTCCCCATCTTCCCATTCATCCTCAGGACAAATTGCAACCTGTACGGAACAGGAGGTTAAAGGTGCTGATGCTCCAAGTAGGGAGATTGCTAGTAAAGTGGCTGCAATGGCGAACCCGAGCACAAGGAGATGAGAAATGAGGTGCGTTTTAGAAACCTTTCCCCATCACACGGTGTACCATATTCTGGGTTTCTATGCATGTTTTCGATGTAGGAAGATGCCCTTGAACCTGGAGATTTGGGACCCATGGGATGGGTACCACGCAGTATTACTTTAAAGGGTCTGCGTTTACTCACCCAACCTCACCAAACCTCTCAGCCCCAAGAGTGTCCACCCTTATGTCTCATCCAGCTGTGGGTCTAGATATGGTCAATCCAGGTTCCATCACAGCCCCTGAACGAATTGTGTAAGAATTTCTCTCTCTTTCACTGTCTTTGTTTCATGGGGTTTTAAAAGTAATTTATTTTTAGAATGGGGTTTAGCTGCTTTTCACTGCTGTGTTTATGCCGCTTTACACCCACTTCACACACTAACAGAGAGATTTCAATACATAGGTTTTAAGATTATTACTAGTCAGATATATCCTTGTGTGGTGAATAGGGGGTGTTGAGTCCAGTTCCCTGAGCAAGGAGTAGGTCTTGTCTATTACATATTGGGTTTATGGAACGGTATCTCAGCTCATTTGAAACCCTTGTTTTATGTATCACCCCACCTGACCTTTCCTGTTAAGCAGCCATAGTGTGTTTTCTGCATGTGTGACTCTGTTCTGTTTTGTAATTCAGTTCAAGTGTAACGGTGTTTACTTTCCCTGTATAAGTGATATCTTATGAGAAGTGTCCTTTTCTGTGTGACTTATTTCACTTAGAATCGTCTCATACCTAAATCCACTCATCATGCTGCTACTAGCCTTAGGACATTGATTTCATGGCTGAGTGATATTCCATTGTACATAAGGACCACCACTTATTTATCCATTTTTATCTTTCCTGGGATATTTAAGGTGGAATGAAGTGGAGGTCCTTGGCAACAGAGCAGCCCTAAACTTTGGTGTGCTTTTGTCTTGCTGATTTTTAACTTTCCCAATTTATACCCCCATGCATGGAAGTGCCCTATGCTCTCTAAGCTGTGTTTTTTAGATGTTTCAGGACAAACTGTACCCTTCTCCAGAGTGGCTGTTGGCAATTTACATCCCGCCCATCAGCGTAGCAAGGCTCCCATTTCTCCATGGCCTGTCCTGCATTTCTGGTTTTGACACTTATTTCAGCATGGCCCATTTGACCGATGGGAAGCGAGACTTCTTTGTAGCTCTGATTTGCCTTTCCAGGTTGCTTGGTTGGCCAAAAAGGGCGTATGCGTTTTTTCCTGAATATATTCAGGAAAAAACGCATACGCCCTTTTTGGCCAAGGGCATCATTATCAATGTTTTGCCGCTTTTCATGTGCTTTAAAGGCGATTCGTATCTACCTCCTGAAATCTGTTTTCTGCAATTCTGCCTTGATTTCAAATCCTCTTTTTTGCCTTCCCTCAATATATTTGTGGACGAGAGTTATCATTTATAACTCTGCAGGTTTGTGAATTGCAGTGCCCTGAAGCTCCATTTTACAACTCGCTTTTTGGGAGCTGGCCGTAAAAGCGCAGGATGGCTTCAGGCCCTGTTCTCGTTCCAGGGGGCAGGCTGAGCCTGTGGTTAATTCTTCTTCCTGATGGGAAAATAGAGTGCCCTGTGCCTGTCCCAACACCAACAGCTAGTCTCTCATTGGTTCCCCATCTTCCCATTCATCCTCAGGACAAATTGCAACCTGTACGGAACAGGAGGTTAAAGGTGCTGATGCTCCAAGTAGGGAGATTGCTAGTAAAGTGGCTGCAATGGCGAACCCGAGCACAAGGAGATGAGAAATGAGGTGCGTTTTAGAAACCTTTCCCCATCACACGGTGTACCATATTCTGGGTTTCTATGCATGTTTTCGATGTAGGAAGATGCCCTTGAACCTGGAGATTTGGGACCCATGGGATGGGTACCACGCAGTATTACTTTAAAGGGTCTGCGTTTACTCACCCAACCTCACCAAACCTCTCAGCCCCAAGAGTGTCCACCCTTATGTCTCATCCAGCTGTGGGTCTAGATATGGTCAATCCAGGTTCCATCACAGCCCCTGAACGAATTGTGTAAGAATTTCTCTCTCTTTCACTGTCTTTGTTTCATGGGGTTTTAAAAGTAATTTATTTTTAGAATGGGGTTTAGCTGCTTTTCACTGCTGTGTTTATGCCGCTTTACACCCACTTCACACACTAACAGAGAGATTTCAATACATAGGTTTTAAGATTATTACTAGTCAGATATATCCTTGTGTGGTGAATAGGGGGTGTTGAGTCCAGTTCCCTGAGCAAGGAGTAGGTCTTGTCTATTACATATTGGGTTTATGGAACGGTATCTCAGCTCATTTGAAACCCTTGTTTTATGTATCACCCCACCTCACCTTTCCTGTTAAGCAGCCATAGTGTGTTTTCTGCATGTGTGACTCTGTTCTGTTTTGTAATTCAGTTCAAGTGTAACGGTTTTTACTTTCCCTGTATAAGTGATATCTTATGAGAAGTGTCCTTTTCTGTGTGACTTATTTCCCTTAGAATCGTCGTACCTAAATCCACTCATCATGCTGCTACTTGCCTTAGGACATTGATTTCATGGCTGAGTGATATTCCATTGTACATAAGGACCACCACTTATTTATCCATTTTTATCTTTCCTGGGATATTTAAGGTGGAATGAAGTGGAGGTCCTTGGCAACAGAGAAGCCCTAAACTTTGGTGTTCCTGTGTCTTGCTGATTTTTAACTTTCCCAATTTATACCCCCATGCATGGAAGTGCCCTATGCTCTCTAAGCTGTGTTTTTTAGATGTTTCAGGACTCACTGTACCCTTCTCCAGAGTGGCTGTTGGCAATTTACATCCCGCCCATCAGCGTAGCAAGGCTCCCATTTCTCCATGGCCTGTCCTGCATTTCTGGTTTTGACCCTTTTTTCAGCATGGCCCATTTGACCGATGGGAAGCGAGACTTCTTTGTAGCGCTGATTTGCCTTTCCAGGTTGCTTGGTTGGCCAAAAAGGGCGTATGCGTTTTTTCCTGAATATATTCAGGAAAAAACGCATAGGCCCTTTTTGGCCAAGGGCATCATTATCAATGTTTTGCCGCTTTTCATGTGCTTTAAAGGCGATTCGTATCTACCTCCTGAAATCTGTTTCCTGCAATTCTGCCTTGATTTCAAATCCTCTTTTTTGCCTTCCCTCAATATATTTGTGGACGAGAGTTATCATTTATAACTCTGCAGGTTTGTGAATTGCAGTGCCCTGAAGCTCCATTTTACAACTCGCTTTTTGGGAGCTGGCCGTAAAAGCGCAGGATGGCTTCAGGCCCTGTTCTCGTTCCAGGGGGCAGGCTGAGCCTGTGGTTAATTCTTCTTCCTGATGGGAAAATAGAGTGCCCTGTGCCTGTCCCAACACCAACAGCTAGTCTCTCATTGGTTCCCCATCTTCCCATTCATCCTCAGGACAAATTGCAACCTGTACGGAACAGGAGGTTAAAGGTGCTGATGCTCCAAGTAGGGAGATTGCTAGTAAAGTGGCTGCAATGGCGAACCCGAGCACAAGGAGATGAGAAATGAGGTGCGTTTTAGAAACCTTTCCCCATCACACGGTGTACCATATTCTGGGTTTCTATGCATGTTTTCGATGTAGGAAGATGCCCTTGAACCTGGAGATTTGGGACCCATGGGATGGGTACCACGCAGTATTACTTTAAAGGGTCTGCGTTTACTCACCCAACCTCACCAAACCTCTCAGCCCCAAGAGTGTCCACCCTTATGTCTCATCCAGCTGTGGGTCTAGATATGGTCAATCCAGGTTCCATCACAGCCCCTGAACGAATTGTGTAAGAATTTCTCTCTCTTTCACTGTCTTTGTTTCATGGGGTTTTAAAAGTAATTTATTTTTAGAATGGGGTTTAGCTGCTTTTCACTGCTGTGTTTATGCCGCTTTACACCCACTTCACACACTAACAGAGAGATTTCAATACATAGGTTTTAAGATTATTACTAGTCAGATATATCCTTGTGTGGTGAATAGGGGGTGTTGAGTCCAGTTCCCTGAGCAAGGAGTAGGTCTTGTCTATTACATATTGGGTTTATGGAACGGTATCTCAGCTCATTTGAAACCCTTGTTTTATGTATCACCCCACCTCACCTTTCCTGTTAAGCAGCCATAGTGTGTTTTCTGCATGTGTGACTCTGTTCTGTTTTGTAATTCAGTTCAAGTGTAACGGTTTTTACTTTCCCTGTATAAGTGATATCTTATGAGAAGTGTCCTTTTCTGTGTGACTTATTTCCCTTAGAATCGTCGTACCTAAATCCACTCATCATGCTGCTACTTGCCTTAGGACATTGATTTCATGGCTGAGTGATATTCCATTGTACATAAGGACCACCACTTATTTATCCATTTTTATCTTTCCTGGGATATTTAAGGTGGAATGAAGTGGAGGTCCTTGGCAACAGAGAAGCCCTAAACTTTGGTGTTCCTGTGTCTTGCTGATTTTTAACTTTCCCAATTTATACCCCCATGCATGGAAGTGCCCTATGCTCTCTAAGCTGTGTTTTTTAGATGTTTCAGGACTCACTGTACCCTTCTCCAGAGTGGCTGTTGGCAATTTACATCCCGCCCATCAGCGTAGCAAGGCTCCCATTTCTCCATGGCCTGTCCTGCATTTCTGGTTTTGACCCTTTTTTCAGCATGGCCCATTTGACCGATGGGAAGCGAGACTTCTTTGTAGCGCTGATTTGCCTTTCCAGGTTGCTTGGTTGGCCAAAAAGGGCGTATGCGTTTTTTCCTGAATATATTCAGGAAAAAACGCATAGGCCCTTTTTGGCCAAGGGCATCATTATCAATGTTTTGCCGCTTTTCATGTGCTTTAAAGGCGATTCGTATCTACCTCCTGAAATCTGTTTCCTGCAATTCTGCCTTGATTTCAAATCCTCTTTTTTGCCTTCCCTCAATATATTTGTGGACGAGAGTTATCATTTATAACTCTGCAGGTTTGTGAATTGCAGTGCCCTGAAGCTCCATTTTACAACTCGCTTTTTGGGAGCTGGCCGTAAAAGCGCAGGATGGCTTCAGGCCCTGTTCTCGTTCCAGGGGGCAGGCTGAGCCTGTGGTTAATTCTTCTTCCTGATGGGAAAATAGAGTGCCCTGTGCCTGTCCCAACACCAACAGCTAGTCTCTCATTGGTTCCCCATCTTCCCATTCATCCTCAGGACAAATTGCAACCTGTACGGAACAGGAGGTTAAAGGTGCTGATGCTCCAAGTAGGGAGATTGCTAGTAAAGTGGCTGCAATGGCGAACCCGAGCACAAGGAGATGAGAAATGAGGTGCGTTTTAGAAACCTTTCCCCATCACACGGTGTACCATATTCTGGGTTTCTATGCATGTTTTCGATGTAGGAAGATGCCCTTGAACCTGGAGATTTGGGACCCATGGGATGGGTACCACGCAGTATTACTTTAAAGGGTCTGCGTTTACTCACCCAACCTCACCAAACCTCTCAGCCCCAAGAGTGTCCACCCTTATGTCTCATCCAGCTGTGGGTCTAGATATGGTCAATCCAGGTTCCATCACAGCCCCTGAACGAATTGTGTAAGAATTTCTCTCTCTTTCACTGTCTTTGTTTCATGGGGTTTTAAAAGTAATTTATTTTTAGAATGGGGTTTAGCTGCTTTTCACTGCTGTGTTTATGCCGCTTTACACCCACTTCACACACTAACAGAGAGATTTCAATACATAGGTTTTAAGATTATTACTAGTCAGATATATCCTTGTGTGGTGAATAGGGGGTGTTGAGTCCAGTTCCCTGAGCAAGGAGTAGGTCTTGTCTATTACATATTGGGTTTATGGAACGGTATCTCAGCTCATTTGAAACCCTTGTTTTATGTATCACCCCACCTCACCTTTCCTGTTAAGCAGCCATAGTGTGTTTTCTGCATGTGTGACTCTGTTCTGTTTTGTAATTCAGTTCAAGTGTAACGGTTTTTACTTTCCCTGTATAAGTGATATCTTATGAGAAGTGTCCTTTTCTGTGTGACTTATTTCCCTTAGAATCGTCGTACCTAAATCCACTCATCATGCTGCTACTTGCCTTAGGACATTGATTTCATGGCTGAGTGATATTCCATTGTACATAAGGACCACCACTTATTTATCCATTTTTATCTTTCCTGGGATATTTAAGGTGGAATGAAGTGGAGGTCCTTGGCAACAGAGAAGCCCTAAACTTTGGTGTTCCTGTGTCTTGCTGATTTTTAACTTTCCCAATTTATACCCCCATGCATGGAAGTGCCCTATGCTCTCTAAGCTGTGTTTTTTAGATGTTTCAGGACTCACTGTACCCTTCTCCAGAGTGGCTGTTGGCAATTTACATCCCGCCCATCAGCGTAGCAAGGCTCCCATTTCTCCATGGCCTGTCCTGCATTTCTGGTTTTGACCCTTTTTTCAGCATGGCCCATTTGACCGATGGGAAGCGAGACTTCTTTGTAGCGCTGATTTGCCTTTCCAGGTTGCTTGGTTGGCCAAAAAGGGCGTATGCGTTTTTTCCTGAATATATTCAGGAAAAAACGCATAGGCCCTTTTTGGCCAAGGGCATCATTATCAATGTTTTGCCGCTTTTCATGTGCTTTAAAGGCGATTCGTATCTACCTCCTGAAATCTGTTTCCTGCAATTCTGCCTTGATTTCAAATCCTCTTTTTTGCCTTCCCTCAATATATTTGTGGACGAGAGTTATCATTTATAACTCTGCAGGTTTGTGAATTGCAGTGCCCTGAAGCTCCATTTTACAACTCGCTTTTTGGGAGCTGGCCGTAAAAGCGCAGGATGGCTTCAGGCCCTGTTCTCGTTCCAGGGGGCAGGCTGAGCCTGTGGTTAATTCTTCTTCCTGATGGGAAAATAGAGTGCCCTGTGCCTGTCCCAACACCAACAGCTAGTCTCTCATTGGTTCCCCATCTTCCCATTCATCCTCAGGACAAATTGCAACCTGTACGGAACAGGAGGTTAAAGGTGCTGATGCTCCAAGTAGGGAGATTGCTAGTAAAGTGGCTGCAATGGCGAACCCGAGCACAAGGAGATGAGAAATGAGGTGCGTTTTAGAAACCTTTCCCCATCACACGGTGTACCATATTCTGGGTTTCTATGCATGTTTTCGATGTAGGAAGATGCCCTTGAACCTGGAGATTTGGGACCCATGGGATGGGTACCACGCAGTATTACTTTAAAGGGTCTGCGTTTACTCACCCAACCTCACCAAACCTCTCAGCCCCAAGAGTGTCCACCCTTATGTCTCATCCAGCTGTGGGTCTAGATATGGTCAATCCAGGTTCCATCACAGCCCCTGAACGAATTGTGTAAGAATTTCTCTCTCTTTCACTGTCTTTGTTTCATGGGGTTTTAAAAGTAATTTATTTTTAGAATGGGGTTTAGCTGCTTTTCACTGCTGTGTTTATGCCGCTTTACACCCACTTCACACACTAACAGAGAGATTTCAATACATAGGTTTTAAGATTATTACTAGTCAGATATATCCTTGTGTGGTGAATAGGGGGTGTTGAGTCCAGTTCCCTGAGCAAGGAGTAGGTCTTGTCTATTACATATTGGGTTTATGGAACGGTATCTCAGCTCATTTGAAACCCTTGTTTTATGTATCACCCCACCTGACCTTTCCTGTTAAGCAGCCATAGTGTGTTTTCTGCATGTGTGACTCTGTTCTGTTTTGTAATTCAGTTCAAGTGTAATGGTGTTTACTTTCCCTGTATAAGTGATATCTTATGAGAAGTGTCCTTTTCTGTGTGACTTATTTCACTTAGAATCGTCTCATACCTAAATCCACTCATCATGCTGCTACTAGCCTTAGGACATTGATTTCATGGCTGAGTGATATTCCATTGTACATAAGGACCACCACTTATTTATCCATTTTTATCTTTCCTGGGATATTTAAGGTGGAATGAAGTGGAGGTCCTTGGCAACAGAGCAGCCCTAAACTTTGGTGTGCTTTTGTCTTGCTGATTTTTAACTTTCCCAATTTATACCCCCATGCATGGAAGTGCCCTATGCTCTCTAAGCTGTGTTTTTTAGATGTTTCAGGACAAACTGTACCCTTCTCCAGAGTGGCTGTTGGCAATTTACATCCCGCCCATCAGCGTAGCAAGGCTCCCATTTCTCCATGGCCTGTCCTGCATTTCTGGTTTTGACACTTATTTCAGCATGGCCCATTTGACCGATGGGAAGCGAGACTTCTTTGTAGCTCTGATTTGCCTTTCCAGGTTGCTTGGTTGGCCAAAAAGGGCGTATGCGTTTTTTCCTGAATATATTCAGGAAAAAACGCATACGCCCTTTTTGGCCAAGGGCATCATTATCAATGTTTTGCCGCTTTTCATGTGCTTTAAAGGCGATTCGAATCTACCTCCTGAAATCTGTTTCCTGCAATTCTGCCTTGATTTCAAATCCTCTTTTTTGCCTTCCCTCAATATATTTGTGGACGAGAGTTATCATTTATAACTCTGCAGGTTTGTGAATTGCAGTGCCCTGAAGCTCCATTTTACAACTCGCTTTTTGGGAGCTGGCCGTAAAAGCGCAGGATGGCTTCAGGCTCTGTTCTCGTTCCAGGGGGCAGGCTGAGCCTGTGGTTAATTCTTCTTCCTGATGGGAAAATAGAGTGCCCTGTGCCTGTCCCAACACCAACAGCTAGTCTCTCATTGGTTCCCCATCTTCCCATTCATCCTCAGGACAAATTGCAACCTGTACGGAACAGGAGGTTAAAGGTGCTGATGCTCCAAGTAGGGAGATTGCTAGTAAAGTGGCTGCAATGGCGAACCCGAGCACAAGGAGATGAGAAATGAGGTGCGTTTTAGAAACCTTTCCCCATCACACGGTGTACCATATTCTGGGTTTCTATGCATGTTTTCGATGTAGGAAGATGCCCTTGAACCTGGAGATTTGGGACCCATGGGATGGGTACCACGCAGTATTACTTTAAAGGGTCTGCGTTTACTCACCCAACCTCACCAAACCTCTCAGCCCCAAGAGTGTCCACCCTTATGTCTCATCCAGCTGTGGGTCTAGATATGGTCAATCCAGGTTCCATCACAGCCCCTGAACGAATTGTGTAAGAATTTCTCTCTCTTTCACTGTCTTTGTTTCATGGGGTTTTAAAAGTAATTTATTTTTAGAATGGGGTTTAGCTGCTTTTCACTGCTGTGTTTATGCCGCTTTACACCCACTTCACACACTAACAGAGAGATTTCAATACATAGGTTTTAAGATTATTACTAGTCAGATATATCCTTGTGTGGTGAATAGGGGGTGTTGAGTCCAGTTCCCTGAGCAAGGAGTAGGTCTTGTCTATTACATATTGGGTTTATGGAACGGTATCTCAGCTCATTTGAAACCCTTGTTTTATGTATCACCCCACCTGACCTTTCCTGTTAAGCAGCCATAGTGTGTTTTCTGCATGTGTGACTCTGTTCTGTTTTGTAATTCAGTTCAAGTGTAACGGTGTTTACTTTCCCTGTATAAGTGATATCTTATGAGAAGTGTCCTTTTCTGTGTGACTTATTTCACTTAGAATCGTCTCGTACCTAAATCCACTCATCATGCTGCTACTAGCCTTAGGACATTGATTTCATGGCTGAGTGATATTCCATTGTACATAAGGACCACCACTTATTTATCCATTTTTATCTTTCCTGGGATATTTAAGGTGGAATGAAGTGGAGGTCCTTGGCAACAGAGCAGCCCTAAACTTTGGTGTGCTTTTGTCTTGCTGATTTTTAACTTTCCCAATTTATACCCCCATGCATGGAAGTGCCCTATGCTCTCTAAGCTGTGTTTTTTAGATGTTTCAGGACAAACTGTACCCTTCTCCAGAGTGGCTGTTGGCAATTTACATCCCGCCCATCAGCGTAGCAAGGCTCCCATTTCTCCATGGCCTGTCCTGCATTTCTGGTTTTGACACTTATTTCAGCATGGCCCATTTGACCGATGGGAAGCGAGACTTCTTTGTAGCGCTGATTTGCCTTTCCAGGTTGCTTGGTTGGCCAAAAAGGGCGTATGCGTTTTTTCCTGAATATATTCAGGAAAAAACGCATACGCCCTTTTTGGCCAAGGGCATCATTATCAATGTTTTGCCGCTTTTCATGTGCTTTAAAGGCGATTCGAATCTACCTCCTGAAATCTGTTTCCTGCAATTCTGCCTTGATTTCAAATCCTCTTTTTTGCCTTCCCTCAATATATTTGTGGACGAGAGTTATCATTTATAACTCTGCAGGTTTGTGAATTGCAGTGCCCTGAAGCTCCATTTTACAACTCGCTTTTTGGGAGCTGGCCGTAAAAGCGCAGGATGGCTTCAGGCTCTGTTCTCGTTCCAGGGGGCAGGCTGAGCCTGTGGTTAATTCTTCTTCCTGATGGGAAAATAGAGTGCCCTGTGCCTGTCCCAACACCAACAGCTAGTCTCTCATTGGTTCCCCATCTTCCCATTCATCCTCAGGACAAATTGCAACCTGTACGGAACAGGAGGTTAAAGGTGCTGATGCTCCAAGTAGGGAGATTGCTAGTAAAGTGGCTGCAATGGCGAACCCGAGCACAAGGAGATGAGAAATGAGGTGCGTTTTAGAAACCTTTCCCCATCACACGGTGTACCATATTCTGGGTTTCTATGCATGTTTTCGATGTAGGAAGATGCCCTTGAACCTGGAGATTTGGGACCCATGGGATGGGTACCACGCAGTATTACTTTAAAGGGTCTGCGTTTACTCACCCAACCTCACCAAACCTCTCAGCCCCAAGAGTGTCCACCCTTATGTCTCATCCAGCTGTGGGTCTAGATATGGTCAATCCAGGTTCCATCACAGCCCCTGAACGAATTGTGTAAGAATTTCTCTCTCTTTCACTGTCTTTGTTTCATGGGGTTTTAAAAGTAATTTATTTTTAGAATGGGGTTTAGCTGCTTTTCACTGCTGTGTTTATGCCGCTTTACACCCACTTCACACACTAACAGAGAGATTTCAATACATAGGTTTTAAGATTATTACTAGTCAGATATATCCTTGTGTGGTGAATAGGGGGTGTTGAGTCCAGTTCCCTGAGCAAGGAGTAGGTCTTGTCTATTACATATTGGGTTTATGGAACGGTATCTCAGCTCATTTGAAACCCTTGTTTTATGTATCACCCCACCTGACCTTTCCTGTTAAGCAGCCATAGTGTGTTTTCTGCATGTGTGACTCTGTTCTGTTTTGTAATTCAGTTCAAGTGTAACGGTGTTTACTTTCCCTGTATAAGTGATATCTTATGAGAAGTGTCCTTTTCTGTGTGACTTATTTCACTTAGAATCGTCTCGTACCTAAATCCACTCATCATGCTGCTACTAGCCTTAGGACATTGATTTCATGGCTGAGTGATATTCCATTGTACATAAGGACCACCACTTATTTATCCATTTTTATCTTTCCTGGGATATTTAAGGTGGAATGAAGTGGAGGTCCTTGGCAACAGAGCAGCCCTAAACTTTGGTGTGCTTTTGTCTTGCTGATTTTTAACTTTCCCAATTTATACCCCCATGCATGGAAGTGCCCTATGCTCTCTAAGCTGTGTTTTTTAGATGTTTCAGGACAAACTGTACCCTTCTCCAGAGTGGCTGTTGGCAATTTACATCCCGCCCATCAGCGTAGCAAGGCTCCCATTTCTCCATGGCCTGTCCTGCATTTCTGGTTTTGACCCTTTTTTCAGCATGGCCCATTTGACCGATGGGAAGCGAGACTTCTTTGTAGCGCTGATTTGCCTTTCCAGGTTGCTTGGTTGGCCAAAAAGGGCGTATGCGTTTTTTCCTGAATATATTCAGGAAAAAACGCATACGCCCTTTTTGGCCAAGGGCATCATTATCAATGTTTTGCCGCTTTTCATGTGCTTTAAAGGCGATTCGAATCTACCTCCTGAAATCTGTTTCCTGCAATTCTGCCTTGATTTCAAATCCTCTTTTTTGCCTTCCCTCAATATATTTGTGGACGAGAGTTATCATTTATAACTCTGCAGGTTTGTGAATTGCAGTGCCCTGAAGCTCCATTTTACAACTCGCTTTTTGGGAGCTGGCCGTAAAAGCGCAGGATGGCTTCAGGCTCTGTTCTCGTTCCAGGGGGCAGGCTGAGCCTGTGGTTAATTCTTCTTCCTGATGGGAAAATAGAGTGCCCTGTGCCTGTCCCAACACCAACAGCTAGTCTCTCATTGGTTCCCCATCTTCCCATTCATCCTCAGGACAAATTGCAACCTGTACGGAACAGGAGGTTAAAGGTGCTGATGCTCCAAGTAGGGAGATTGCTAGTAAAGTGGCTGCAATGGCGAACCCGAGCACAAGGAGATGAGAAATGAGGTGCGTTTTAGAAACCTTTCCCCATCACACGGTGTACCATATTCTGGGTTTCTATGCATGTTTTCGATGTAGGAAGATGCCCTTGAACCTGGAGATTTGGGACCCATGGGATGGGTACCACGCAGTATTACTTTAAAGGGTCTGCGTTTACTCACCCAACCTCACCAAACCTCTCAGCCCCAAGAGTGTCCACCCTTATGTCTCATCCAGCTGTGGGTCTAGATATGGTCAATCCAGGTTCCATCACAGCCCCTGAACGAATTGTGTAAGAATTTCTCTCTCTTTCACTGTCTTTGTTTCATGGGGTTTTAAAAGTAATTTATTTTTAGAATGGGGTTTAGCTGCTTTTCACTGCTGTGTTTATGCCGCTTTACACCCACTTCACACACTAACAGAGAGATTTCAATACATAGGTTTTAAGATTATTACTAGTCAGATATATCCTTGTGTGGTGAATAGGGGGTGTTGAGTCCAGTTCCCTGAGCAAGGAGTAGGTCTTGTCTATTACATATTGGGTTTATGGAACGGTATCTCAGCTCATTTGAAACCCTTGTTTTATGTATCACCCCACCTGACCTTTCCTGTTAAGCAGCCATAGTGTGTTTTCTGCATGTGTGACTCTGTTCTGTTTTGTAATTCAGTTCAAGTGTAACGGTGTTTACTTTCCCTGTATAAGTGATATCTTATGAGAAGTGTCCTTTTCTGTGTGACTTATTTCCCTTAGAATCGTCGTACCTAAATCCACTCATCATGCTGCTACTTGCCTTAGGACATTGATTTCATGGCTGAGTGATATTCCATTGTACATAAGGACCACCACTTATTTATCCATTTTTATCTTTCCTGGGATATTTAAGGTGGAATGAAGTGGAGGTCCTTGGCAACAGAGAAGCCCTAAACTTTGGTGTTCCTGTGTCTTGCTGATTTTTAACTTTCCCAATTTATACCCCCATGCATGGAAGTGCCCTATGCTCTCTAAGCTGTGTTTTTTAGATGTTTCAGGACTCACTGTACCCTTCTCCAGAGTGGCTGTTGGCAATTTACATCCCGCCCATCAGCGTAGCAAGGCTCCCATTTCTCCATGGCCTGTCCTGCATTTCTGGTTTTGACCCTTTTTTCAGCATGGCCCATTTGACCGATGGGAAGCGAGACTTCTTTGTAGCGCTGATTTGCCTTTCCAGGTTGCTTGGTTGGCCAAAAAGGGCGTATGCGTTTTTTCCTGAATATATTCAGGAAAAAACGCATACGCCCTTTTTGGCCAAGGGCATCATTATCAATGTTTTGCCGCTTTTCATGTGCTTTAAAGGCGATTCGTATCTACCTCCTGAAATCTGTTTCCTGCAATTCTGCCTTGATTTCAAATCCTCTTTTTTGCCTTCCCTCAATATATTTGTGGACGAGAGTTATCATTTATAACTCTGCAGGTTTGTGAATTGCAGTGCCCTGAAGCTCCATTTTACAACTCGCTTTTTGGGAGCTGGCCGTAAAAGCGCAGGATGGCTTCAGGCCCTGTTCTCGTTCCAGGGGGCAGGCTGAGCCTGTGGTTAATTCTTCTTCCTGATGGGAAAATAGAGTGCCCTGTGCCTGTCCCAACACCAACAGCTAGTCTCTCATTGGTTCCCCATCTTCCCATTCATCCTCAGGACAAATTGCAACCTGTACGGAACAGGAGGTTAAAGGTGCTGATGCTCCAAGTAGGGAGATTGCTAGTAAAGTGGCTGCAATGGCGAACCCGAGCACAAGGAGATGAGAAATGAGGTGCGTTTTAGAAACCTTTCCCCATCACACGGTGTACCATATTCTGGGTTTCTATGCATGTTTTCGATGTAGGAAGATGCCCTTGAACCTGGAGATTTGGGACCCATGGGATGGGTACCACGCAGTATTACTTTAAAGGGTCTGCGTTTACTCACCCAACCTCACCAAACCTCTCAGCCCCAAGAGTGTCCACCCTTATGTCTCATCCAGCTGTGGGTCTAGATATGGTCAATCCAGGTTCCATCACAGCCCCTGAACGAATTGTGTAAGAATTTCTCTCTCTTTCACTGTCTTTGTTTCATGGGGTTTTAAAAGTAATTTATTTTTAGAATGGGGTTTAGCTGCTTTTCACTGCTGTGTTTATGCCGCTTTACACCCACTTCACACACTAACAGAGAGATTTCAATACATAGGTTTTAAGATTATTACTAGTCAGATATATCCTTGTGTGGTGAATAGGGGGTGTTGAGTCCAGTTCCCTGAGCAAGGAGTAGGTCTTGTCTATTACATATTGGGTTTATGGAACGGTATCTCAGCTCATTTGAAACCCTTGTTTTATGTATCACCCCACCTGACCTTTCCTGTTAAGCAGCCATAGTGTGTTTTCTGCATGTGTGACTCTGTTCTGTTTTGTAATTCAGTTCAAGTGTAACGGTGTTTACTTTCCCTGTATAAGTGATATCTTATGAGAAGTGTCCTTTTCTGTGTGACTTATTTCCCTTAGAATCGTCGTACCTAAATCCACTCATCATGCTGCTACTTGCCTTAGGACATTGATTTCATGGCTGAGTGATATTCCATTGTACATAAGGACCACCACTTATTTATCCATTTTTATCTTTCCTGGGATATTTAAGGTGGAATGAAGTGGAGGTCCTTGGCAACAGAGAAGCCCTAAACTTTGGTGTTCCTGTGTCTTGCTGATTTTTAACTTTCCCAATTTATACCCCCATGCATGGAAGTGCCCTATGCTCTCTAAGCTGTGTTTTTTAGATGTTTCAGGACTCACTGTACCCTTCTCCAGAGTGGCTGTTGGCAATTTACATCCCGCCCATCAGCGTAGCAAGGCTCCCATTTCTCCATGGCCTGTCCTGCATTTCTGGTTTTGACCCTTTTTTCAGCATGGCCCATTTGACCGATGGGAAGCGAGACTTCTTTGTAGCGCTGATTTGCCTTTCCAGGTTGCTTGGTTGGCCAAAAAGGGCGTATGCGTTTTTTCCTGAATATATTCAGGAAAAAACGCATACGCCCTTTTTGGCCAAGGGCATCATTATCAATGTTTTGCCGCTTTTCATGTGCTTTAAAGGCGATTCGTATCTACCTCCTGAAATCTGTTTCCTGCAATTCTGCCTTGATTTCAAATCCTCTTTTTTGCCTTCCCTCAATATATTTGTGGACGAGAGTTATCATTTATAACTCTGCAGGTTTGTGAATTGCAGTGCCCTGAAGCTCCATTTTACAACTCGCTTTTTGGGAGCTGGCCGTAAAAGCGCAGGATGGCTTCAGGCCCTGTTCTCGTTCCAGGGGGCAGGCTGAGCCTGTGGTTAATTCTTCTTCCTGATGGGAAAATAGAGTGCCCTGTGCCTGTCCCAACACCAACAGCTAGTCTCTCATTGGTTCCCCATCTTCCCATTCATCCTCAGGACAAATTGCAACCTGTACGGAACAGGAGGTTAAAGGTGCTGATGCTCCAAGTAGGGAGATTGCTAGTAAAGTGGCTGCAATGGCGAACCCGAGCACAAGGAGATGAGAAATGAGGTGCGTTTTAGAAACCTTTCCCCATCACACGGTGTACCATATTCTGGGTTTCTATGCATGTTTTCGATGTAGGAAGATGCCCTTGAACCTGGAGATTTGGGACCCATGGGATGGGTACCACGCAGTATTACTTTAAAGGGTCTGCGTTTACTCACCCAACCTCACCAAACCTCTCAGCCCCAAGAGTGTCCACCCTTATGTCTCATCCAGCTGTGGGTCTAGATATGGTCAATCCAGGTTCCATCACAGCCCCTGAACGAATTGTGTAAGAATTTCTCTCTCTTTCACTGTCTTTGTTTCATGGGGTTTTAAAAGTAATTTATTTTTAGAATGGGGTTTAGCTGCTTTTCACTGCTGTGTTTATGCCGCTTTACACCCACTTCACACACTAACAGAGAGATTTCAATACATAGGTTTTAAGATTATTACTAGTCAGATATATCCTTGTGTGGTGAATAGGGGGTGTTGAGTCCAGTTCCCTGAGCAAGGAGTAGGTCTTGTCTATTACATATTGGGTTTATGGAACGGTATCTCAGCTCATTTGAAACCCTTGTTTTATGTATCACCCCACCTCACCTTTCCTGTTAAGCAGCCATAGTGTGTTTTCTGCATGTGTGACTCTGTTCTGTTTTGTAATTCAGTTCAAGTGTAACGGTTTTTACTTTCCCTGTATAAGTGATATCTTATGAGAAGTGTCCTTTTCTGTGTGACTTATTTCCCTTAGAATCGTCGTACCTAAATCCACTCATCATGCTGCTACTTGCCTTAGGACATTGATTTCATGGCTGAGTGATATTCCATTGTACATAAGGACCACCACTTATTTATCCATTTTTATCTTTCCTGGGATATTTAAGGTGGAATGAAGTGGAGGTCCTTGGCAACAGAGAAGCCCTAAACTTTGGTGTTCCTGTGTCTTGCTGATTTTTAACTTTCCCAATTTATACCCCCATGCATGGAAGTGCCCTATGCTCTCTAAGCTGTGTTTTTTAGATGTTTCAGGACTCACTGTACCCTTCTCCAGAGTGGCTGTTGGCAATTTACATCCCGCCCATCAGCGTAGCAAGGCTCCCATTTCTCCATGGCCTGTCCTGCATTTCTGGTTTTGACCCTTTTTTCAGCATGGCCCATTTGACCGATGGGAAGCGAGACTTCTTTGTAGCGCTGATTTGCCTTTCCAGGTTGCTTGGTTGGCCAAAAAGGGCGTATGCGTTTTTTCCTGAATATATTCAGGAAAAAACGCATAGGCCCTTTTTGGCCAAGGGCATCATTATCAATGTTTTGCCGCTTTTCATGTGCTTTAAAGGCGATTCGTATCTACCTCCTGAAATCTGTTTCCTGCAATTCTGCCTTGATTTCAAATCCTCTTTTTTGCCTTCCCTCAATATATTTGTGGACGAGAGTTATCATTTATAACTCTGCAGGTTTGTGAATTGCAGTGCCCTGAAGCTCCATTTTACAACTCGCTTTTTGGGAGCTGGCCGTAAAAGCGCAGGATGGCTTCAGGCTCTGTTCTCGTTCCAGGGGGCAGGCTGAGCCTGTGGTTAATTCTTCTTCCTGATGGGAAAATAGAGTGCCCTGTGCCTGTCCCAACACCAACAGCTAGTCTCTCATTGGTTCCCCATCTTCCCATTCATCCTCAGGACAAATTGCAACCTGTACGGAACAGGAGGTTAAAGGTGCTGATGCTCCAAGTAGGGAGATTGCTAGTAAAGTGGCTGCAATGGCGAACCCGAGCACAAGGAGATGAGAAATGAGGTGCGTTTTAGAAACCTTTCCCCATCACACGGTGTACCATATTCTGGGTTTCTATGCATGTTTTCGATGTAGGAAGATGCCCTTGAACCTGGAGATTTGGGACCCATGGGATGGGTACCACGCAGTATTACTTTAAAGGGTCTGCGTTTACTCACCCAACCTCACCAAACCTCTCAGCCCCAAGAGTGTCCACCCTTATGTCTCATCCAGCTGTGGGTCTAGATATGGTCAATCCAGGTTCCATCACAGCCCCTGAACGAATTGTGTAAGAATTTCTCTCTCTTTCACTGTCTTTGTTTCATGGGGTTTTAAAAGTAATTTATTTTTAGAATGGGGTTTAGCTGCTTTTCACTGCTGTGTTTATGCCGCTTTACACCCACTTCACACACTAACAGAGAGATTTCAATACATAGGTTTTAAGATTATTACTAGTCAGATATATCCTTGTGTGGTGAATAGGGGGTGTTGAGTCCAGTTCCCTGAGCAAGGAGTAGGTCTTGTCTATTACATATTGGGTTTATGGAACGGTATCTCAGCTCATTTGAAACCCTTGTTTTATGTATCACCCCACCTCACCTTTCCTGTTAAGCAGCCATAGTGTGTTTTCTGCATGTGTGACTCTGTTCTGTTTTGTAATTCAGTTCAAGTGTAACGGTTTTTACTTTCCCTGTATAAGTGATATCTTATGAGAAGTGTCCTTTTCTGTGTGACTTATTTCCCTTAGAATCGTCGTACCTAAATCCACTCATCATGCTGCTACTTGCCTTAGGACATTGATTTCATGGCTGAGTGATATTCCATTGTACATAAGGACCACCACTTATTTATCCATTTTTATCTTTCCTGGGATATTTAAGGTGGAATGAAGTGGAGGTCCTTGGCAACAGAGAAGCCCTAAACTTTGGTGTTCCTGTGTCTTGCTGATTTTTAACTTTCCCAATTTATACCCCCATGCATGGAAGTGCCCTATGCTCTCTAAGCTGTGTTTTTTAGATGTTTCAGGACTCACTGTACCCTTCTCCAGAGTGGCTGTTGGCAATTTACATCCCGCCCATCAGCGTAGCAAGGCTCCCATTTCTCCATGGCCTGTCCTGCATTTCTGGTTTTGACCCTTTTTTCAGCATGGCCCATTTGACCGATGGGAAGCGAGACTTCTTTGTAGCGCTGATTTGCCTTTCCAGGTTGCTTGGTTGGCCAAAAAGGGCGTATTGCGTTTTTTCCTGAATATATTCAGGAAAAAACGCATAGGCCCTTTTTGGCCAAGGGCATCATTATCAATGTTTTGCCGCTTTTCATGTGCTTTAAAGGCGATTCGTATCTACCTCCTGAAATCTGTTTCCTGCAATTCTGCCTTGATTTCAAATCCTCTTTTTTGCCTTCCCTCAATATATTTGTGGACGAGAGTTATCATTTATAACTCTGCAGGTTTGTGAATTGCAGTGCCCTGAAGCTCCATTTTACAACTCGCTTTTTGGGAGCTGGCCGTAAAAGCGCAGGATGGCTTCAGGCCCTGTTCTCGTTCCAGGGGGCAGGCTGAGCCTGTGGTTAATTCTTCTTCCTGATGGGAAAATAGAGTGGCCCTGTGCCTGTCCCAACACCAACAGCTAGTCTCTCATTGGTTCCCCATCTTCCCATTCATCCTCAGGACAAATTGCAACCTGTACGGAACAGGAGGTTAAAGGTGCTGATGCTCCAAGTAGGGAGATTGCTAGTAAAGTGGCTGCAATGCGAACCCGAGCACAAGGAGATGAGAAATGAGGTGCGTTTTAGAAACCTTTCCCCATCACACGGTGTACCATATTCTGGGTTTCTATGCATGTTTTCGATGTAGGAAGATGCCCTTGAACCTGGAGATTTGGGACCCATGGGATGGGTACCACGCAGTATTACTTTAAAGGGTCTGCGTTTACTCACCCAACCTCACCAAACCTCTCAGCCCCAAGAGTGTCCACCCTTATGTCTCATCCAGCTGTGGGTCTAGATATGGTCAATCCAGGTTCCATCACAGCCCCTGAACGAATTGTGTAAGAATTTCTCTCTCTTTCACTGTCTTTGTTTCATGGGGTTTTAAAAGTAATTTATTTTTAGAATGGGGTTTAGCTGCTTTTCACTGCTGTGTTTATGCCGCTTTACACCCACTTCACACACTAACAGAGAGATTTCAATACATAGGTTTTAAGATTATTACTAGTCAGATATATCCTTGTGTGGTGAATAGGGGGTGTTGAGTCCAGTTCCCTGAGCAAGGAGTAGGTCTTGTCTATTACATATTGGGTTTATGGAACGGTATCTCAGCTCATTTGAAACCCTTGTTTTATGTATCACCCCACCTCACCTTTCCTGTTAAGCAGCCATAGTGTGTTTTCTGCATGTGTGACTCTGTTCTGTTTTGTAATTCAGTTCAAGTGTAACGGTTTTTACTTTCCCTGTATAAGTGATATCTTATGAGAAGTGTCCTTTTCTGTGTGACTTATTTCCCTTAGAATCGTCGTACCTAAATCCACTCATCATGCTGCTACTTGCCTTAGGACATTGATTTCATGGCTGAGTGATATTCCATTGTACATAAGGACCACCACTTATTTATCCATTTTTATCTTTCCTGGGATATTTAAGGTGGAATGAAGTGGAGGTCCTTGGCAACAGAGAAGCCCTAAACTTTGGTGTTCCTGTGTCTTGCTGATTTTTAACTTTCCCAATTTATACCCCCATGCATGGAAGTGCCCTATGCTCTCTAAGCTGTGTTTTTTAGATGTTTCAGGACTCACTGTACCCTTCTCCAGAGTGGCTGTTGGCAATTTACATCCCGCCCATCAGCGTAGCAAGGCTCCCATTTCTCCATGGCCTGTCCTGCATTTCTGGTTTTGACCCTTTTTTCAGCATGGCCCATTTGACCGATGGGAAGCGAGACTTCTTTGTAGCGCTGATTTGCCTTTCCAGGTTGCTTGGTTGGCCAAAAGGGCGTATGCGTTTTTTCCTGAATATATTCAGGAAAAAACGCATAGGCCCTTTTTGGCCAAGGGCATCATTATCAATGTTTTGCCGCTTTTCATGTGCTTTAAAGGCGATTCGTATCTACCTCCTGGAAATCTGTTTCCTGCAATTCTGCTTGATTTCAAATCCTCTTTTTTGCCTTCCCTCAATATATTTGTGGACGAGAGTTATCATTTATAACTCTGCAGGTTTGTGAATTGCAGTGCCCTGAAGCTCCATTTTACAACTCGCTTTTTGGGAGCTGGCCGTAAAAGCGCAGGATGGCTTCAGGCCCTGTTCTCGTTCCAGGGGGCAGGCTGAGCCTGTGGTTAATTCTT